>NC_057727.1:11380802-11397584 GCF_004010195.1 Chiloscyllium plagiosum | reverse complement strand
GAGGAGCGGGAAGTGGAAGAGATGCGGTGGAGGGCATCGTCAACCACGTCTGGGGGGAAATTGCGGTCCTTGAAGAAGGAGGTCATCTGGGTTGTACGGTTTTGGAACTGGTCCTCGAGGGAGCAGATGCAGCGGAGACGAAGGAATTGGGAATATGGGATGACGTTTTTACAGTGGGCAGGGTGGGAGGAGGTGTAGTCTAGGTAGCTGTGGGAGTCGGTCAGTTTATAGTAAATGTCGTCTAGGTAGCTGTGGGAGTCGGTCGGTTTATAGTAAATGTCAGTGTTGATTCGGTTGCCCGAGATAGAAATGGAAAGGTCTAGGAAGGGGAGGGAGGAGTCTGAGACGGTCCAGGTGAATTTGAGGTCGAGGTGGAAGGTGTTGGTAAAGTGGATGAACTCTTCAACCTCCTCGTGTTACTGGCAGCTCAGTGAACATATTTCTTGTCAGTTTTGAGTTGCCATTATTTGTTAAATGAAGCAGCCTATCTACAAAAAAATCTTTGTGCATAATAACATTCATTGGAATGACCAGCAAAAACTTCATGAATAAAATGTTCTATTTGGTGTAGTTAGACACAAGCCTAAGCTGCCAATGCAATATGCTATAACAGGTAACTATATAATAAAGATGCTTCATTTTTAATTTTTTAAGAAATGATGTTCGAAGGATTGTGGACTGTAGCTCATTTGAAAAGACTGAGGAGATACCTGTACTATTTTGTTTTCCTAAAAGGACTCACGAAAATGATACAGGGGGGCAATTTTAAAAGTCAACTCTTGAGGTCACGTGGCTTAAGTTAATTTCTTACAGGAAATTACGTGTGGGCTTATGGCTGTCTGATATTTGATATTGTTTGGAATTCATTGAGCTATGGCCTACTGAGAGGGACAGTGACAAGCTACTCTGTTCAATCCCTGTCATTTCAAAAGAACCCTTCTGAGGGTGGAGACCAGTGAGATAACTGAAACACTGATCTGGCTGTTCAAGTTATTTTTGATATTTCCTGAATACACAGACTACAAATATCCCAGCGATAACTGCTTATGTTCAGTGATACCTGTCTACGTGTATCCGGATGTTAACTGTAAATCATCCTGAACTCTGTGTCTGCGGTGTGTGTGTGTATGTCTGTTTTTATAAGATATCACTAATTTTTCTGTTATTAAATAAACTTATTCTAAACTTAATATTGATTAATTGAATAATTTTCCATATTGGTAACTGGGTGAAACAACAAAGTTAATGTTATGATGATTGCAGTATAGTAGGTCTAGAGAGAAACAGTGCACTCCTGCAATATAACAACAGTCGATCTCGTGTAAAAGTCAACCCCTGACTTTCAGACAATAAAGTCTATGTTCTTTCTATTTTAACTTGCTCAACACAAAAGTGAAACCCACCCTGGTACAAACCTATTTATTTGAAGAATGCTGTTCAGCTCTTTGAGTCATAGAAATCTACAACACAGAAAAACGTGATTCAGTCCATCACGTGTCCATTGATCAAAAACAATTTTTTTTTAAGATTCCCTACAGTGTGAAAACAGACCCTTCGGCCCAACCAGTCCACACTGACCCTCCGAAGAGTAACCCAGCCAGATCCATTTCCCTCCGAATGATGCACCTAACACTATGGGCAATTTAGCATGGCCAATTTACCTGACCCGCACATCTTTTTGGACTGTGGGAGGAAACCGGAGCACCCGGAGGAAACACATGCAGACACTGGGAGAATGTGCAAACTCCACACAGTCAACCAAGGCTGGAATCAAACCTGGAACCTTGGTGTTGTGAGGCAGCAGTGCTAACTACTGAGCCACCATGCCACATTTTGACCATAGCCAAATTTGCACATCTGAATACTCCTTCAATAGATACAGGTTTACTCGCTGAGCTGAAAGGTTCATTTTCAGAGGTTTCATCACCATACTAGGTAACATCTTCAGTGAGTCTGCGGATGAAACACTGCAGATGATTCCTGCTCTCTATTTATGTTTGGGTTTCTTTGAGTTGGTGATGTCATTTCCCGTTCTTTTTCTCATTGGGTGGTAGATGGGGTCTAACTCAATGTGTTTGGTGATAGAGTTCCGGTTGGAATGCCATGCTTCTAGGAATTCTAGTGTGTGTCTCTGTTTGGCTTGTCCTAGGATGGATGTGTTGTCCCAGTCAAAGTGGTGTCCTTCCTCATCTGTATGTAAGGAAACTAGCGAGAGAGGTGTCGTTTTGTGGCTAGTTGATATTCATGTATACTGGTGGCTAGTTATCTGCCTGTCTGTCCAATGTAGTGTTTGTTACAGTCCTTGCACAGTATTTTGTAAATGACATTAGTTTTGCTTGCTGCCTGTATAGGGTCTTTCAAGTTCATTAGCTGCCGTTTTAGTGTGTTAGTGGGTTTGTCGGCTACCATGATGCCGAGGGGTCTGAGTAGTCTGGCAATCCTGAAGATTCCTGAAGACCATCAAAGACACTAAGATAGAAAAGGATGAAATAATGGTCTCCTTTGATGTAACAGCCCTATTCACATCAATCAACAATCAACCTGGCCAAGGAAACACTGACTATACTATTAGAAGACCCAAAGACACATACACCAGACACCACCAACTTCATCAGCAAGGACAGTTGCATCAAGCTAGTGGACCTATGCCTTAGCACCCACTTCACCTTCAACAACAAAACCTACAGACAAACCAACGGAACACCCATGGAATCTCCGATATCAGGGTTCTTAGCAGAGACAATAATGCAGGGACTCGAATAAATCCAACCCAAACTTTGGGTCCACTACATGGATGACACCTTTGTCATCACTAAATGAAACAAATTAGAGGAAACCTTCAAGACTATCAATAATACTCTTACTGGCATAAGATTCACTAAAGAGGAGAAAAACAACAACAAACTGCCTTTCCTATGTATCACAGTAGAGCAAACAGCCAATGGAGAACTTCAAACCAGCGTCTACAGTAAAACAACACATACTGAACTACAGAAGCAATCACCCCAACATCCACAAACAAAGCTGCATCAGAACATTATTGCAATAAGCCACCACACACTGCAGCGCAGAGGAAAATCACCTATACAGTGTATTCAAAAAGAACGAGCACCCAATGAACACAGTCCGCAGATTTCTCAGCAACAAACCCAAACAAGCAGACAAACGTGTCCAGAAACCCTAGCCACTCTCCCCTACATCAAAGACATATTAGAAATGACTGCCAGACTACTTAGACCCCTCCGCATCATGGTAGCCCACAAACCCACCAATACACTAAAACAGCAGCTAATGAACTTGAAAAACCGTTTACAGACAACAAGCAAAACTAATGTTATTTACAAAATACCATGCAAGGACTGTAACAAACACTACATTGGACAAACAGACAGAAAGCTAGCCAACAGGATACATGAACATCAACTAGCCGCAAAACAACATGACCCTCTCTAACTAGTATCCTTACATACAAATGAGGAAGGACACCACTTCAACTGGGACAGCACATCCATCCTAGGACAAGCCAAACAGAGACACACACGAGAATTCCTAGAAGCATGGCATTCCAACAACACATTGAGTTGGACCTGATTTACCACTCCCTGAGAAAAAGAACAGGAAATGACATCACCACAGGAAATGACATCACCAACCCAAAGAAACCCAAAATTTAAATAGAAAGCAGGAATCATCAGCAGTGCTTCGTCCAGAGGCTCACTGAAGATGTTTCCTAGTGTGGTAACAAAATGTCTGAAAATGAACCTTCCAGCTCAGCAAGCAAACCTACATCCAGAACCTCAACCTGAGCTACAAATCTTCTCAAAACTTGCTAACTCCTTAAATGTTGTGAGGGCTTCTACTTATTCCACCCTTGCAGACAGTGAGTTTCAGATTCTTACCACCCTCTGGTTTTTCCTCCCATTTCCTCCAAATCTTATGCTGTTTACCTTAAATCCCTGCCCACCTGGTTGTTGATCCCTCCATCAAGGGGATACATTTCTTCCTGTCTACCCAATCTGTATTCCTCATTATTTCATACATCTCAATCATGTTCCCTCTCAATCTCCTGTGCTTGAAGGAAAATAACCCAAGTCTGTCCAATCTTCAGAACTGAAACTCTGCAGCCCAGGTAATATCCTGATAACTCTCCTCTACACCCTCTCTAATGCTGTAACATAACTCCAATAATAGGAATTCCTGATCTAATACTTTAACTGTGGTCTAACCAATATTTTGTTCAGTTCCAGCATAATCTCCCTGCTGTTAACTCTATGTCTCAACTAACAAAGGTAAGTATAACTTCTTTATCAACTTGTTCTGATACCTTAAGGGATCAGTGCACATGCCAAGGCCCCCTCTGATCCTCGGTACTGGACTCTGTACTGAGTAATACAAGTGTGTTTTGGCTGTTTTTGCGCTGGTTTGGAAGTAGGATTGGCGAGAATCGTCTCCTTGGCAACTCTTACTCAGTTGACACACTGCGTTAAACAGTTAGATAGTGAGGCAATGGAAGAGGGTGGATTTCAGCCCCAGAAATACCACTTGTTTTCAGTTGACTCCTTATTGGCCAAAGGTTTACACTCAAAAACATAACATACACATGAGTATACAATATATGGTACCCAACATATCACCACTTTTGCAGCAGAAAATTAAAACAGAAATGGTGGATAAATATGGGGAGTCTACTGCTAATCATCTTATAATTATGTATACAATTTCAGAATGATATGGAGATAGTTTCGTTTCCTTTCCTTTTACCTCATTCACAGAGGCATGTTTATTTTCCTTTGTCATCAATTAGTTCTGACTGACCCTCTTCCCTGTTAGTTCAAACTGGCCCTCCTCTCTCCAGTTGATGCTGGAATTTTGTTCTGTTCCTCCTCCCATAAGGAGAAAGTGAGGACTGCAGATGCTGGAGATCAGAGCTGAAAAATGTGTTGCTGGAAAAGTGCAGCAGGTCAGGCAGCATCCAAGGAGCAGGAGAATCGACGTTTTGGGCATAAGCCCTTCTTCAGGCTTATGCCCGAAACGTCGATTCTCCTGTTCCTTGGATGCTGCCTGACCTGCTGCGCTTTTCCAGCAACACATTTTTCAGCTCCTCCTCCCATAAGGCAAACTGCATTTTCTTCTGCCAACATTCATTCCTCCAATCACTGCTTGTTTTCTTTATCCGACCTCCCAGTTCAGGCTGGGAATTTCTACCAACCATCTGGTCCAGGCTTCAAAACTTCAATCTAGTGCCACTTCCAACACCTATGGTCTACAGTTCCTGGGAATGGTACTGCAGGAGGAATTTCCTAATCTTATGAGAATCTCCTTGTAATTTGGTGTTTAACTGCTCTAAGGCGCACAGTCATAGAGATGTACAGCATGGAAACAGGCCCTCTGGTCCAACTCGTCCATGCCATATTGATCTAATCCTACTTGCCATCACTTGGCCCATATCCCTCTAAATTGTTCCTATTCATATACCCATCCAGATGCCTTTTAAACGACCTAGCCTCCACTCTTCTTCTGGCAGCTCATTCCATACATTCATCACCCTCTGCATGAAAAAGTTGCCCCCCCCCCAGGTCCCTTTTAAATCTTTCCCCCTCTCACCCTAAACCTATGCCCTCTAGTTCCGGTCTCCTCCACCCCATGGGAAAAACCTTGTCTATTTACCTAATCCATGCCCCTCGTGATTTTATAAACATCTATAAGGTCACTCCTCAGCCTCTGATGCTTCAGAAAAAAACAGCCCCAGCCTATTCAGCCTCTCCCTTTAGCTCAACTCCTCCAACCATGGCAACATTCTTGTAAATCTTGCAAGTTTCACAACATCCTTCCTATAGGAGGGAGATCACAATTTCACACAATATTCCAAAAGTAAGTAGTAAGAACTACTGAATTATGCCAGGAACACTACTATAAGGAGGTGATGGAAGCAGTGAGTGTGATTGGTCAGTGGGGTAGTGGTTGTAGCCAGGATCAGTTCTAGTTTCTGACCTCAAATACAGCAAATATAGTTTGCCCCAAAATTGTAAAATACAATTTTGTTTGACATGCTAATACACGAAAATAACATCTCATGGTTTGTAAAGAAAGTATGTTTAGTTTGTTTGAGTGTTTTACACAAATTTATATTGCAACAATTGGTGTCTTTTCAGCAAACCAGTGGAGTGTTCTCCATATTATGCAATCTCATTGAATTCTAGACTTTGATTACAAAACACTTGTCTGTGTGAAGCAACTTCCACATCACTCCCTAGAAGTCTGTCAGGTGCTTTGAAAGTTCTCTTCAGGAAACATATTGAAATTTATAGGCAGATGGAGCTCAGTGTATATTTAAAAGCTTGATATGAAGTTACTGTCAAAAAGATTTCAAATAATTGCAATTATACATGAAAGATGTGCATCTAACTAGAAGTCTCAAAGTGTTGTACAGTCAATGACTCACTGCTTTGGATGCGTAGCCAGGTCCTAATGAGGTAAAGTGACAGTATAGTCAGGTTATGGTTATGATAGTTGACAGGCAAATGTTGGCCAAGGCATCTTAGGAAAGTGCCATAGAATTGTTCACAGCACATGTGTCTGGATTGTGAGTTGGTATCTGTAACATTGCAGTCTCCCTCATCACTACATTAATGACTACAGCTGTATCATGATATCATGTCCCAGAGTAGGACTAAACAACTAGCTGTGGACTCCACGATTGAGAGTGATTACAATGAGCCTAGGTGACATTGAGCATCAAGTATCAAACTAATAACAAATACGGTACCATAAAACTTAAATGGGTAGGACTAAGTGATCTTGCTTCAAAGTCTGCCAACTATATATATATATATATATATATATATATATAGTCATAATCATAGAGATGTACAGCGCAGAATGGAATAACAAATTGCAATGCAAGCAGTTAAAAACTTTCCTGAAGCAGTTAGAACATTACCTATAATGTTATTTACCTGTAAAATGCAATGAAAATTAATTTCACAGTGTGGAGAATGGTGTTGATACTGTACATAAACAGGTAATAGTAATACAGGCAAAGACACCAACGATGTGTTTTTTAGGAAAGAGGCCTTCTGTCATATTCTGTGCATTCATTGTTTTTCTTACCTGAAATAGATATTTACTATTGTATATATGAATATAAAGATACTTTTAATTTAGTTTGCCCAGCAAGAAAGTGCACCACACTCAGTCTGTGCAAATTCTATGAATAGAATTTTCACCCATTTTGTCTGATCTTTAAAATATGCAATGAGGTGTTTGTGAAAGATCCAACTTTACTGTAAACAAGCTTCTTTCAAAAGAACACAAAGTCAAGTACATATTGCTAGGGAGGATCAATTATAAATATATGCCAACCTAAATGCTAAATCAGAGAAATCTTTCACCATCTTAAACTACCATTATTTCTTTACATAATAAGCAGATTCACTAAATTAATTGTAATTTTTAAATGGAACAATGATTTACATTTGCCTGAACCATTAAAATTATATTTGAAACCAAATTATCTCTACTTTTTTTTTCTACCAATTGATTCCTACACTTACTATATAATTAGTAACTCCTTAGACTGCTGATAAAAGGCATTATTAAGCAGACAAATGATATATAGAGCCACAGTTCTAATGAAAGGTTGTTAGACTTCTTCAGCACTTCTACATAAAGGTCATCACCTAGAAATCTTATTTGCAGTTTTTAAATCTTTCTCCAATCAAAATAGCCTTCCTTTGTAGACTGCAGCTTTTTAGTTAATGAGCAGAATCATTTAAGACATTATTATTATGTCAACTATTGCTCATGTTTCAGAATGATTCGTATATATTTCTTAGTAGATAAGTCTTTGCTGCATTCTTGTCCTGGGATCCTGCAATGTAATCTAAACTCTACATATCACATTCACGTGGATGATTAGTGAACCTTCTCTCACTAGATTGCATGGTTGTACTTGGGAAGCAGCAAACTATTTTTTTGGCAATGGACTATGGAAGAGATTGACTCTCTACACGTGCGCATAGTACATTGAGGCATATGATTATTTTTGTACCAAGACGGCAGCTGACAGGGAATTACACAGGATGGTTTTAGTGCACAACATAGGGAGGGATTTATAGTGTGTAATTTGGAATTTGTCATGGATTTGAATTGATATTGAAGTGAAAATAGCTGCAGGGATTCTTTGTTTTAAATGCCAATTCTGATTCAACACATGCCATTGATGATATGTTGAGCTTTTGTTCCCAATTTAAACCTTCCCAATTCAACTCCATTTTATAATTACCCTGGATCCATTAAAGTTTCAGATCTCTTCCAAATCTTCTGGTTTTCAATAGATATATCTCCTGTTCAAGTTAAAGTTCACTCAGAGTCCTCAATCACTGCAGACCAAAGTCAGAAATCACATGACATCGGGTTCTAGCCCACAGGTTTATTTGAAATCACAAGCTTTTTGAAAGCTGCTCCTTCATCAAGTGACGTGATGAAGGAGCAGTGCTCCAAAGCTTGTGATTTCAAATAAACCTGTTACGCTATAACCTGGTGTCATGTGACTTCTGACTTTGTTCACCCCAGTACAACACTGGCACCTCCATCATGACTGCAAACCTAAACTCACATGGCAATGCCTGGTATTGTAATTTTACGTAGCAAACAATAATAAACTGTTATACTACATTTATTGCTCTAAATCTGACATATGCTACCCATAATCTCATTGGTTTTGGATAGTTTGTATAAGTAATTATGTATATTTAAGCAAGCTTATTAAAAGTGTGAGCTGGGTAATGCCAAAATATAGTATAAAAGCTTGTTGTTGTGTTTTAGTAGAAGCTTAACCTCATTTATTTCTCTGGTTTTAAAAATAAGAAAAGATGCAGGATTTCAGTAACTCTACTAGTAATACTAAGCTTGGAATGACATCTATATTTTAACACTAAGGTATTGCAAATGCATTTTTTGAGTGGAACACCATGAGACCACCTTCACATAAGCTGTGATGCAGTGAATCAAGAATAACTGACCATCTGAGGGAAATTATGGAAGATAATTTTATAAGGTAACACATCTGAAAATCAACTGTCCACAGTCCCAGAGCCATTGTGCCCTGATTCATAACATGGTGTTATGGATCAATAAAACTGAAAATTGAATGGGCCAATAACAGACAATAACAGAACAGGTGAATGTTCATCAGTTTACCACTTGTGCTGAAGGTGAAGGTCAGCCTCTTCATGATAATTCTCTTTCAAGTTAACTGCATCATTTCAGTCTAAGCCTTTTATTTATTTTTAAAAGAAATAAATGCAAATTTTATCTTCCTCACGTGTAAGGTGGCCTTACTTCCACAGAATTTAAAGACACAGGACTTCACTTTTCTCGATTTATGCACACAATTAAGTGGAGATGCCCAACTGTTTTGTTTTCACTGAAGGAGTGGATTCTTACAGGCTCCTAAATAACATGCGTATGGTGAGAAATCTGGGAGAATCATCTGAGAAGTCAGGCTAGTCTTTTTTCAACAGTGATAGCAACTCAGTGTTTTCAAACAGAGTTCCAGGCATCAAGATGAGATTCTCATTTAGTGATCAGTGAAATTTATATTAACAGGATTATTGCTATTAACAGCCTCATTAACTGCAAATCTCCACTCATTAATATGCAGATTCGTATTCCACCATCTGCCATAAGGAAACTAAATGTCAGCAATTCCCAACATAAAAGCCAGACAGGATACCTGGTGACTCCAGCTTGATGCTTGCTCCTCTGGTTCATCATCTTGGATACTGGGCAGCCATATCTCCAGCATGCTGTAAGGCACCAGCCACATGCATCCACCATCCAGTGGCATCCAATAACTGACCGCCTTTCACAACTCTCGTGGCACCTTGCCAATTCATTTCCAATGCCCTTTTGCACTTTAAAGCTACATTTCTGTGTGAACCAACAACCAACATTGCAATTTTGCTGCAAGAACACTTTGCGTACAGGGATAGACACACAGCTCATGGATTGGACAAGACTGCACCTCAAGGCTGCTCAATTACTCCCTGAAAACTCACTCATCTTGAACCTACCTGGATTCTTGTAGCACTCCTGCCTTGCCCTTTCTTTCCTTACTGTTTTGCACTTTTGACCACCTAGCCAGATCTACCTGTGCACATTGCTTCTGTCTTGGTATGCCATTTAATAGAGAGACAAGCTAGGATACTTAACATTGTTCTCAGCAGTCCTCAATCAGGTCAAGCTCAATCAGCCTTCAGCCTGGGAGGTTAGTAGGAGGATTCAAGCTCAGGATCTTCTCATTGGGGTAAGGAGCTGAATATTGAGCTTCCATCTTGGCTCTTTCTGCCCTATTGTGGGTGTTTTCACCTGGAATGAGATAAAGTGAGCAACTGAATGAGATTAAGTTGGTGGCACAACTATTAATACTTTATGCAAATGGAGGAAATGAGGCAAAATGGCCTGAGTAAGCACGTGGGCAGTGTAGAGAACTTGCAGGGTTAGAAAGATGGGGCTTTGGGATGATTGAGGGCTAGTGAAGCTGGCAGAGTTTGATGGTATGGCATCCTCTGCTGGTCCTAGGTGAAGAGGACATCCCTGCTCTGCACCATCCCATCCACAGGACTTCCAAGTGTCTGCCTGCAAAGCATACAAACAAATATCAGGAACTGTGTAAGGAAGTTCCAGACTAACGGTGCACTTCCGGGTGCGTTATGCTTTTTAAAGATAGCACAGGTGCCAGTCTACTTCAGCATATCCAGGCAGTATCAAGTTCTTCCTGGTACAGTGAGAGGTAAGCAGTAGGCGAGCATTGGGCCTGCAGAGCACCTTGACGCTGTGGTCATTAGTGAGGTGAAGTTTAGATAGTATGATGAGAAATCTCACTGAACCTTGCAGAGAGAAATCCTCGTTAAAGCACAACATAATTAACACTTGCCAAAATGTGGTCAGCTTCAGTCCGAAGTATTTTTCACTTTTCCTGGTGACACCTCTTGGTTTTCCTGCCATTGAAGTGAGTACAGGGTGAACATACAATTGACAAAAAAAATTACTTCATTGAATAACTCTCATCAATTACTTTCAGAATAAGGCAAGTGGTGTTTATCATGAAGTTAGCAAGTTTGCCCTCAAAATATTCCCTGTACAAGAACAGCAATCTCATAGTCTCTTTTGTTAATTGTATAACCACTCAGTTACACAGCAGGAGTAAGATGAATTTAAAGTGACCAGTTACTTTTGTCGATAGAAGTTAAGAAATAAACTATGATGCAAAAATCTAATTAAATCTCCTATTTGTCATAAAAGGACAGCAGTAATTTTTGCTGTGTATATGAATTGAATCTTATGTGTTTTGAAGCTGATTATCCTTATTTTTAAATCCTTTCTAATTCAGATTCAACTTAATCAATCCAGTCAAAACTTTAAATGTTGACTCTGTCCATTCTTAGAAGTATATCATCAACTATTGAGGGAAAAACCTAGGGAGAAAATATTAGTTTAAAAACAGTCTTTGTTACCTTTCTTTTTGATACCTTATCTACGAAGGTCAAATTTACTATGATCTCTCAGATTTAGACATCTCTTGCTCAGACTACTTTCACGTCTCATATTACATTAACTTATAGACATCAGCAACTGGGGATTTAAATTGGACCATTTGTGTCAGTTTAATCCATGACTACATACCCAGTTTTAAGCATGCATTACATAGGCTTGTTTTAAATTGGATCATTTGCATCAGTTTACGCCCATGACTTCATAGCCAGCTCTAAACCTTGTTTAAAAAAGGGGAGCACTTATAATATAACTCTGTTTTTCCCCATTATGCATACTAATTTCCAACTGAGATAAGATATAATTGGCAGAAATGTAAGTTTGAGTCTAGTAATGAACAAAAATCCTAAGCCTTTAGCATTCCAAGGTCCATAGCCCCAAAACTTAAATCTGAGTCATGAATAGTTTGAGGCATGTCAGTTTCTTTGAGAGTTGATGGAGGCTTTCAAAATCATGAATATTGTGGTGAAAGTTATATTATTATAGTTTAGGAATTTGGATTCAAAAGTTGAGGTAATTGGGTGTTTAGTTTGTAGTTCTATGAAGGTGAAACGTTTTCTTTAAGAGGTCAGGAAGTCATATTTTTAACAGAGTTCAGATTAGCAAGCTATCTGCCTAGTTACCAAAAGAGAAAATGCTGGAAAATCTCAGCAGGTCTGGCAGCATCTGTAAGGAGAGAAAAGAGCTGACGTTTCGAGTCTAACTGACCCTTTGTCAAAGCTCAAAGGAATGCCTGCCCTGAAGAAGTACTGCTCTTCTCTCCGAAAAAATATTTTAAACTCCAGCATCCGCAGTAATTTGCTTTTATCTGCCTAGTTACTTGAAGTGTTTACCAAAGTTAAACTTTTACGACTAGCAAAGCAGATGGTCAGGGCCCACTTGCAGGTTGAATTCAGATGAAAGTGAGGACTGCAGATGCTGGAGATCAAAGCACCGCCAGTCACGCAGCATCCGAAGCGCTTATGTCACAACATCGACTCTCCTGCTCCTCGGATGCTGCCTGACCAGCTGTGCTTTTCTAGCACCATACTTTTCGACTCTGATTTCAGACTAAGACAAGTCATGTCAGCAAAAGGACAGTTTTTAGTTTGTATAAATCTTCAGGCTGAGAAAGCTTAGTTGATAGAAGTCCCCAGGCTATGACAGTTAGAAAGAAGACTTAAGCTGTTTCAGTAGTCCAAGGAAATCTAGAAATAGTTGGTGAGTTGGTCTGTATTTTTATGCTTGTAGGAGAGACAATGAGTCTCATCTGGAGAATGTGCTTGAAGTCAATTGAATAAGAAATCTTACTGTGAAGTTAAGCGTGATACTTCACTGGGGTGTCTGTAAAGGATGTTGCTTGGAAAAGTGTTGAATCTTTCTGTTTGCTGTTTATGTTAAGAGATTTCTAAATTGTCTATTATAAAGGCTTTTTTCTATTGTTTAACAACTTGGTATTCTCATATTGAAGGTATGTTGGTAGCTATGTGTAATTATTTCCAGTGGCTGATCACACCAGATTCTATGGATTTGAGTTGTCCAGTATTACCATATATGTTGTAATTATTACAGAATTGATAGAGTAAATGAGATGAAGTTATTCCCAATGGAAAAATGTTTATTGAACTGAGATATAGATTTAAGATAATTGGTAAAAGAACCAGAAGCAACAGAAGAATTTTTGCAACTGCCTGGAAAAGTGGTGGGTGTAGATTTAATGCCAGGTTTCATAAAGGAATTGAATAACTGAAGGACAACAATGTAGTTTCAAATCAGAATGATGTGTGAATTGGAGGGGAGTTCATGGGTGGTAATGTTCCTGTGTGCCTCTTGATAAGTGGTAGAGGTCATATGTTTATAAATGCACTTGAACAGAATTTGTCACTTACTGTAGTGTATCTTAATGAATGTTCAAAGAAGTGGTTGCCAATCAAATTGCTTTGTCTTCATGTCAAGGTACTTGATTTTTTATTATTCATTCATGGGATGTGGCCTTTGGCCTTTGGCTAAGCCAGTATTTAATATCTATCCCTTACTGTCCTTGAGAAAGCAGTGGTGAGTTGTTTTTTTTTGAGCTATAGTCCATTTGGAGTAAGTACACCCACAATGCTATTAGGGAGAGAGTACCAGCAATTTAACCAACACCACTAAAAGAACAGCAATATATTCCCAAAGTCAGATTGGTGAGTGGCTTGGAGAGGAACCTAGAAGTAGTGTTGTTCCCATGTATCTGCTGCCTTGTAGCCACAGTACTTAAATAGTTACCCAATTAAGTTTCTGGTCAATGGTAGCACCCAAAATGTTGACCGAGGAGGATTCAACAATGGTATTAGCATTGAATGTCATGGGGATGATTAGATTTTCGCTTGTTGGAGACTGCTGTCATCCAGGCAATAGAGACTGTTTCATATATTCCTGACATGTGGCTTGTAAAAGGTGAGGTGAATTACTGACCTGCTCTTGTAGTACAATAGTACAGCATTATTACAGTTTCACATTAAAGTTTAGTTGCAGGGAATTCCAGAGTTCTGTAAACTCAATGACATGCAGTTATTTTGTAGAGTTAATTTAAGAAATATGTCTAGGGCACTGATGTGGTGAGATGATGTCTGTGCATTGACATCTATATTATGTGCTGAGAAGGCCAGAGTTTTAAGGACTCTTGGACTTGAAACTCAGAGTTTGTTAGATCGTGTTTGTGCATTTTGGATTTGAAAACCTTGTACTGTGCATAAGTTGATCTAAATTGATTCCCTGCTCATCATTTTGTTGAAATGTAAGTGGTGAGTGACCAGAACAGAATTAGGCATTGAATCTTAATAGCTTTACATCAAAGCAATCAGAGACTAAAAATAAGATGGCTAATAAAGTTTAAAAAATTTAAGAATGCAGTTAGCTTCTGTGCATTCAAGGATATGATGGCAACTAGATAAACATTTTCAGATGCCAGTACAAAAATGTAACACAGGAAATCTTGAGCTTCTGAAAACTGATACTTAACCAACTTGCTAATTTGGTAAAATGAAGAATGTGGGGCATGGCTGTATGCATTAAAACCATCATCTTACCCCCTCCAATCATCCATGTATTCTCATGCATGTTTTTGCTAACCTGTAGCTCCTGCTAGACAAGAGGCGAAGATAGAAAACTAACGAGATTGCCTGAGCTTTAAATGAACATTAAGAATGTTATTTTCTTAAAAGCTTTTGGGATAAGAACTTAACATTTTACTATGTTCTCTTGGAGATGCTCCTTGCATCTGAATCCTGTGTACTCACAAGATTCTTTTACCTTGAGTAAGAGCTATCACTTTCCGTTAAAAAGGCAAGGTTTTATAATCAGTCTTCAGAGACCTCAGCAGTCATACATTTGAACTTTAAAACAGATTTATTTGACATGTTTCCAAATCCACAGCAAAATAAAGTCAACTTCAATTCACAAAATATTTGCAAATAATTTTTGCGTTTTATTTGGTATCATTATTGTTGCATGGGATTTATATTAGAACTGCTAGCAATAAAACAAGTTGCTTTTTTAAAAGTTCATTCATGGAATGTGAGCATTGCTGACTGGGCCAGTTGCTGTTCAGAAGATGGATGAGAGTGCCTTCTTGAGCTACTACAGTTCATTTGCTATAGGTAGACCCACAATGCCCGAGGGAGCTCCAGGATTTTGATCTGGCAACAATGAAGAAATGGCAGTATATTTCAAAATGATCTGGAGAGTGGCTTGGTGGGGAACCTGCAGGTTATGATGTACCCATCAATCTGTTGCTAATTGAATGGCTTCTTTTAAAATGACCAAGTTGTAAATCTGAACAGGGAAGGACTTTGCTGTGCTGTTGATTCGATAAGATTTTGTACATTTAAAATTATTTTCTGTATGTGAATCTTAGTGATGTATTACAGTAGTTTTTAATCTGCCTCACTGCTATAGGATACTTAGAAATACAGAAAATAATAACAAGAATAAACCATTCAGCCCTTCAAGCCTGCTCTGTGATTCAAAATGATCAAGGCTGATTATCCAACTCAATATCCTGTTCCCGCCTTTTTCCTAAACCTTTGAACCCTTCAGCACTAAGGCCTATATCTAACTCCTTCTTGAAAACATCCCACGTTTTGGCCTCAACCACTTCTGTGGTAGGGGATTCCACAGGCTCTCAATTCTCTGGATTAAGAAATTTCTTCTCATCTCAATCTTAAATGGCCTATCCCATACCCTTAGACTGCAACCCCTAGTTCTGGATTACCCAGTCATCAGAAACATTCTTCTTGCGTTTTCACTGTCCAGTCCTGTTAGAATTTTATAGATTTCTGAGATCCATCCCTCATTCTTCAAATTCCAGTAAAGAGCGTCCTAAGTGATCTAACCTCTCTTCATATGTCCATCCTGCCATCCCTGGAATCAGAATAGTAAACCTTTGTTGCAAGCCCTCGATTGCCAGAACATCTATCCTCCAATAAGGAGACCAAAGTTGCACACAATACTCCAGGTTAGTCTCACCAAGGTCTTGTACAATTGCCACAAGGCACCCCTGCTTTGGTCTTTGAAACGTTCGCAATGAAGGCCAACATAGAGTCATAGAGATGTACAACATGGAAACAGACCCTTCGGTCCAACCCGTCCATACCGACCAGATATCCCAACCCATTCTCGTCCCACCTGCCAGCACCTGGTCTATATTCCTCCAAACCCATCCAAATGCCTTTTAAATGTTGCAATTGTACCAGCCGCCACCACTTCCTCTAGCAGCTCATTCCATGCACCTACCACCCTCTGTCTGAAAACATTGCCCCTTAGGAACATATTGTTTGTTTTCTTTACTGCCTGCTACACCTGCATGCTTATTTTCAATGACTTGTGTAAAAAGACACTTCCCATTTCCCTATCTCACCATTCAGATAATCTGCCTTCATGTTTTTGCTACCATCACACCTATCCACATCATACTTCATCTGCCATGTGTTTGCCCACTCATACAACTTGTCTAAATCATAGTGAAGCATAGTGAAGAAGTCTGCATTCTCCTCACAGTTCACCCTTGCACACAGTTTTTTGTTGGTAAAAACAATGACTGCAGATGCTGGAAACCAGATTCTGGATCAGTGGTGCTGGAAGAGCACAGCAATTCAGGCAGCATCCGAGGTCAGGCAAAATCGACGTTTCGGGCAAAAGCCCTTCATCAGGAATAAAGGCAGAGAGCCTGAAGCGTGGAGAGATAAGCTAGAGGAGGGTGGGGGTGGG
>NC_057727.1:11368491-11380114 GCF_004010195.1 Chiloscyllium plagiosum | reverse complement strand
CCCCTCCCACTCTGCCGAGAATATGGAGGTGCTGGGCCTCCTTCACCGCCGCTCCCTCACCACCAGATGCCTGGAGGAAGAACGCCTCATCTTCTGCCTCGGAACACTTCAACCCCAGGGCATCAATGTGGATTTTAACAGTTTCCTCATTTCCCCTTCCCCCACCTCATCCTAGCTTCTAACCTCCAGCAACTCGATCCCCTGACCTGTCCGGACTTGTCCGACCTGCCCAGCTCCTTTTCCACCTATCCACTCCACCCTCTCCTCCCTGACCTATCACCTTCATCTCCTTCCCCACTGACCTATTGTACTCTATGCCACTCTCTCCCCACCCCTACCCTCCTCTAGCTTATCTCTCCACACTTCAGGCTCTCTGCCTTTATTCCTGATGAAGGGCTTTTGCCCGAAACGTCGATTTTGCCTGTCCTCGGTTGCTGCCTGAATTGCTGTGCTCTTCCAGCACCACTGATCCAGAAACACAGTTTTTTGTTGTCTGCAAACCTGGAGCTGGTACATTTAGTCCTCATCTAAATCATTAATATTTATTGTGAATAGTTCTGGTCCAAGCAGTGATCCCTGTACTAGTTGGTCACTGGTTGCCACTTGGAAACTTTTTTTCATGTCTGCAACCAGTTTCTACCCATATCTGTAGACTACCTCCAATACCATGCACTTCAATTTTACATGCTAATCTCATGCGTGACTTTCTCGAAAGCATTAATATCCAAGTGAACCATTGTCAACTCTATAGTTACAGCCTTGCCAACACCTAGAGGAAGAACACCGCATCTTCTACCTCAGGACCCTCCAAATCCATGGCATCAATGTGGACTTCACTAGTTTCCTCATTTTCCCCTCCCACCACCTTACCCCAACCTTCCAGCTCAGCAACATCCTCATGACCTGTCCCATCTGTCAGTCTTCCTTCCCACCTATCCACTCCAACCTTCCCTCTGACCTATCACCTCCAAGCCCACCTCCATCCACCTATTGCACTCTCAACTATCTTCCCCCCCAGCCCCACTCCCCTCCCATTTATCTCCACCCCCGAGGCTCCCAGCCTCATTCCTGATGAAGGGCTTTTACCCGAAACATCAATTTTCTTGCTCCTTAGATGCTGCCTGACCTGCTGCGCTTTTCCAGCACCACTCTAATCTTGACTCTAATCTCCAGCAGCTGCAGTCCTCACTTTTGACCAGTAGATTTATCAAGTCTGATTTCCCATCATAAATCTATGTTAACTCCGTCTAATCCTGTCACTGTTTTCCAACTGCTCTGCTAATAAGTCTTTTATAATGGACTCTGATATTTTCCCTACTACCATACTACTACTACTACTACTACTACAACAACAAGTATCTAATTTTGCCATATACAGGTATTCATTTCCTGCTTGACATGGGATGGGTTGCAGGAATGTCATTTGATGCTATGTAGTTGTGAGGCCTTTCGTTCCTGAAAGAAAAGATAATAGACAATAGACAACAGGTGCAGGAGTAGGCCATTCTGCCCTTCGTGCCTTCATCACCATTCATTATGATCATGGCTGATCATCCTCAATCAGTATCCTGTTCCTGCCTTATCTCCATAACCCTTGATTCCACTATCCTTGAGAGCTCTATCCAACTCTTTCTTAAACGAATCCAGAGACTGGGCCACCACTGCCTTCTGGGGCAGAGCATTCCACAGACCCACCACTCTCTGGGCGAAGAAGTTTCTCCTCATCTCTGTCCTAAATGTCCTACCCCTTATTTTTAAGCTGTGTCCTCTGGTTCAGAATTCACCCATCAGCGGAAACATGTTTCCTGCCTCCAGAGTGTCCAATCCTTTAATAATCTTATACGTCTCAATCAGATCCCCTCTCGGTCTTCTAAACTCAAGGGTATACAAGCCCAGTCGCTCCAATCTTTCAACATAAGATAGTCCCGCCATTCTAGGAATTGACCTCGTGAACCTACTCAGATAGCCAGATAAATTTATTACTAATCCAGATCACATTTGCACATCTCCTAATAATGGGAATATCCATGGCGTTGAGGAAAATATCATTGTGAATTTGCTTTGATTTCAACCCAGTACTGAAGTTTTGTAATTTGTCATGCTTTGACACATAAATCGATGGCTGCATTTAGCGATGTCATCACTCCCAGACAGATTGGAGACAGTTGAGTAATTCCCTTGTTGAGTACACCTGGAGAGATCGCTTGATGTGTATCCAGTTGAAGAAAACCCAAGAAAAGGTCATCACCCCACTACTTTCACCAGAAAATAGTGCAATAATAAGAAAACTTAAAACTGCGATGTAACGATAACTACGTTTATTGAATTGCAATTTATTCCCCTTTCATCAGGTGTTACCTTTGATCTGGCATTTACCAATCATAAGGTCATATGATATACATATTACTGCAGCATTTTCTATAATCTCAGAGCACAATTTGAGTTGTGAGTTTTGTTTTAATTCACTCATGGGACGTCGGTGACGCCCTCAGGATATATGCAGATGCCATCGCGTTATCAGAGGACATTCATAACAGAGCAGACATAACAAAAATGCGTGGGTTTTCACAAACTTTGTAATATGCCTCAATGATCAGACACTCAGAATCTTAAACAAAGAAAGTGGTCATTTGGCCATCATGTCTGTGCCAACATTTTTGAGATTATTCCCACTCCCCTGTGCTTTCCCCTTAACAGTGCAATTTTAATTTCAAGTATTTGTGTAGTTTTCTTTTGCAAGATTTCCTTGGATCTGTTTCCACCACACTTCAGGCAGCGAATTCCAGATCATAAAATTTGCTGCATTAAGAAATTCACTTCATCTCCTCTGTGGTTCCTTCGCCAGTTTCCTTAAAGCTCTCGTTAGTGACTTTCTTCTGAGGGAGTCCCTCAGGTTTGGAGATGACTTGTTTCCACCCCAGATTGATGAATTTTATGAGAAGTCCAATACATGATCTGCAGATTTGCAGGGCAGATGGTGCTTGAAGGGACAGGGAGATGAGAGATTTGATGTTTTGCACACTGTCTCCTAGAATCAGTTAGTATAATCTTTATTATTTCTCAACACTGTATCCTTTCTTTAAAGATTGACGGGTGTACTTTATGGAGAAAATGCTTGACCCTTCACTCCCCCAACCACTCAACCTTCCTTTCGCCTTTCAACAAAATTCAGCACTCAGATCATTTTTAGAATAATGTCTTCAAGAAAAGACTAATTCATAGCATTTGTGTCTGTTTATTGGACAACTATTGAAGGATCAAAAATATTTTTAAAATTTAAGATTTGTACAGGATCAGAAACTCTTCCACTCTCTGTATCAGAGTCTAGGTTAGAGTGGTGCTGGAAAAGCACAGCAGTTCAGGCAGCATCCGAGGAGCAGTACTGCTGTGCTTTTCCAGCACCACTCTAATCTAGACTCTGGTTTCCAGCATCTGCAGTCATTGTTTTTACCCACTCTCTATATCAGCATTCCAGAGGCTGAAATTCTATCAATAATCCTTTACCTGTCTGTACTGCAAGTAACTTCCAAAAGTAACTCAGTTAAGGTAGGGTGAATGACCAAAACCAGCAGTGGCCACCATTCTAAATGTGAGCTGCTGGGTTGTGATTAGCCGGTCCTCTATGAGATGGAGCCTTCTCTTATAGATGGCCAGAAGTCTCACCTGATACTAATCAAAGTAATGTCCCCTGAAAAATTAATGCTGGTTGAGCTGATCAAATAGAGGCAGGCTAGCCCCCTAAAACTTAAGCTGGCATGTGGGGCGCACACACACAAACACATATGCTATAAGCCAGCCCTGTGACTATGCTTCCAACCTGATACAAGTAGGGGAGAGGAGGGAGGAGAGTGGAGGCAACTGAAGTTGTGATGCTGCCATCCTGCCACGCACTCTTTTCATGGAGACAAGATCAGTGACAGAAGGGCCATCTGCCTGAGTAGTCAATTAAAATAACTATAAGGCCAGTTTTCAAAGAGGGACTGGAATTTTCCACTTGCCCTACGTCCTAAATGGAGTTGGGAAAAGGCAAGCCAACTATGGGCAACAACTAATGGCAGTGCTTCAGGCATGCTTTCCTAACTCACATGACCACAGGCAAAGCCCAGCAGCTGTAGTCATCTTTTTTTATTTGGATTGCTGTAAATTTCATGAGCATAGATGTGAAGATGTCTTCCTTACCTGAAATAGCAGGCTGCAACTCCAGCATTCTCTTATTATTCATTCATAGATGTGAAGATGTCTTCCTTACCTGAAATAGCAGGCTGCAACTCCAGCATTCTCTTATTATTCATTCATGGGATGAGGGCATCACCAGCTAGGCCAGCCTTTATTGCCCAGAGGGCAGTTAAGAATCAACCACATTGCATACAGGAGGTTCTCCTATTGGTCCCCGAGCTTTGAGAGACCACGGCTATCCTTAATTGAAAGGCTAGCTTGCTTTCAGGCCACTGTGACCAAATTGGGGAAAATCACTATCATGTGACTACTTCCATTCCAGTGATTGGTTAGAACATGCATTTGTTCCTGACATCACAGTCAAGACCCAACACACAATCCTGCCACAGTTACAAAAAAGCTGAATTCTGGGACTACAATCTGAAGTGAGAATTGTTTGAGTTGAGAATTGAGTTTGTATCAGTAGACCCTATATTGCTTAATTTATGGAATTATTTCTTTGATGTCTTAATGCTTGGATGTATGCAGCAATCTCTTGTTCAGCAGTGAGGAAGAGCTTTACTGCAGCATCTGAGAACTTGAGCCCCAATATGATTAATGTTAAAGCCTGTGTGTCAGAGATTGTCCCTCACTGTGGTTCTTTACCACTCCTTGTATTGAGGAAATCATTTTCAACACATGTCAAGTTATAGTTGTGATTACATCACTATCTTGCAATCAATCCAAATGATCTTTTAAAATAATATGTATGCTTTAGCTTAGCCTCAAATTGCTGATAGTAACTTCCAAACAGTAACTTCTCATACACAACGATTGAACCACAGAAGTTTATAACACAGAAGAAAAGCATCTGAACCATGAAATCTGCCTCGACTGTTTGAGTAATCCAAATCTAATACAATTGCCCCATTCTCTTCCCATTGCTCTGTATTTAATCAACTTTACCTTCAAAGATGCACGAGTTGGAATTGATTGAAAACTCTCGATCGTTGTTTTCAAATAACCCAAACAAACTACTTAACAAATTGATTCTAGTAAATAAAATGTTCTTGGCGTAATTTTTTGAGGACTATGAGTTCGAACTTCACTGCCAAAACAAGTCCTCCAAGCATGATTTCATACATCCCACTTCCAACCATCTGAGTCAGAGGTTTGTCATCAAGCAGACTATTTATTCTCGACCTGCAGAATAAAATTGTAAATCTTTTTATTATTATTTTGTTTTGCTTCAATTATTTTTCTTTAATTCTTCCTTTTATCAATTTACAATCATTTACTGAAGACATTGCATACAAGTCTATGTGTTTTCTGCATCATTCTTCCTGAAAGTATTAAGACAGTCCTGAAGTTTAGATCGCAGTTCGAGATTTGGGTTAGAGGACTAAAAAGTAAGAGCAGAAGTAGGCCATTTGGCCCTGTATGCTGCTCACCAATCATTATTACCAAAGCTGATCATCCAATTCAATAGCTTGGTCCTGCCTTTCCCCTATATCCTTTGATCCCTTTAACAAGTGCTGTATCCAAATTGTTCTTAAAATTATACAATGTTTTGGATTTGGATGCTTTCTGTGATTGTGAATTCACCAGTTCACCACTCTCTGAGTGAAGACATGTCTCCTCATCTCAATCATAAATGGTTTATTCTGTACCCCTGGTTCTGGACTCACCCACCTTTGGGAACATCCTTCTTGCACCTACCCTGTCTAGTCTTCTTAGAAATGTATAGGTTTTTACAAGATACCACCTCAGTCTTCTGAATTCCAGTGAATATATTTCTAATCAATTCAGCCTTTCCTCATATGTCAGTCTCGCTTTCCCAGAAATCAGTCTGGTAAATCTTTGCTGCCTCCCCTATAGCAAGAACATCTTTCCTCAGATAAGAAGACCAAAAATATTCTAGGTGTTGTTTCGCCAAGTCCTGAGTAAGTGGAGCAAGATGTCATTGCTGCTGTGTGGATTGTGTAAATCTTGCTAGAATGTTGGAAGTGTAGCATGAGATATTATTCATGTCAAGATTGTTTGTGAGATTGCACAACTCATTAAATTTCTGTCCTCTCTGAGATCTGATTTAAAACATAGCTCACAGTGGAAACGTGTAAGCTTTGGTTTTGATGACTGAGCAAATCTTTTCCTGGATAAAATGACAGAAGATCAGTGGGAGGTGTTCAAAAATTCATTTATATAATGTGATGCACAACCAGTTTATATCCCTCCAGGGCATCAGTTCTACTTGGCAAATAAAAGTGATGAATGACAAAAGAGGTAACGGACAATTTATACCTTTTGGAAAAATATACGCAAATGCCAATAGCACACATCCTAATGAATGGGAAAAGTATAAAGGGCAATAAAAGATAGCAATCAGATAGTAAAAGCTACAAAAGGGGAGTATATAAAGGGACCTAAAGGTAACAAAGCTAACACAATTTTTACAATTATATAAAGGAAGCAATAGATGATGAGGAACAATGTGGAAACAGTATTTGACCATATCAAGTATCAGGTTTCAGTGACTAGAAGTACATAACCTATATATTGAATAATTACCTTGCTTAATTGTTTACAACTGAGCGAAGCACCAGCTGACTTCCAGGAAATTTCAAGGAAACTAATATTGAGTCAAGGACAATAATTCACCAATATTTGTATATCCAAAAAAGGGAAATGAAAAAAATAATGATACTAAAGAGTGACTAATCACCAAGGCTTAATGGCTTCTATCAATGTTCCCTCTAAGCTGCTTGGCTGTAAATCTGTTCAGAGGGTCCGTGCACAGACCTCAGAGGTCCGCAGTGCGGCAGGAAAATCTAGGAGGAACATGGGTTGCCATCCAAGATTTCTGAAGCAAGTGAATGAAAACATTCCTGACTCTAAAGTGGGATAGTTGTACAAGTTGAAATCTTGGGCTTCATAAGCATGAGTATAAATCAGGGAAGTTGTACCAAATCTGTTCAAAGGTCGTATTTATCCCTAACTGGACTATTGTTTCTTGTTGTGGTCGCCACGCTTTAGGGAGGATGTGTGATGTTCTTTGAGAAGGTGCAGAAGAGATTTGTCAGAATTGTTCCAGAGATGGGTTTTTAAAAATCTTAATCAATGGGATATAAGCATCTTTGGCTGTGCCAAGATTTAATGCCCATCCTCATTATGCTTGAGAATGCTGGGTTCATGTCACACTACAGGTGACCCCACTGCACTATACACTCTCTCTCACACAAACATGCACACGAGCGTATGTCCACCTGCACTCTTGCACATGATCATGCACACAAACGCAGACCCTCTCTCATAAACATGCGCTTTCTCTATCTTTCTCTCAGACGCACATGCACACCCCCACACACTCACGCACACACTCTTACAGGCATACAGTCTGTCATACTTGCACACACTGTATCAAGCACGCGCACACACATACTCTCAACCCCCCCTACACACACACACACACATACACACATTCTCCCTCAATGTGTCTATGAGGTGAATTTGCATTTGCATATTGATATTTGCAGATATGTTCTATTTCGTTCAAAAAACACACAATCTGTAGGCAGTCAGTCTATGTGACATTTCATAAATTCCCACTTTGGAAATAGAACCAGTCTGACTCAAGGTTAGAATACAGACAGACTCTAATGTCACACTTTTAATGCATTGTCTGAGCTGAGCTGTCATCTTTTTTAATAAAACCTTAAGTTATCATGGGAATGTGACTTGAAAGAAATTCTGGGATTTACATATTAATGAACCAAAACCTGCAACCCATTGTAAGTGATTAAAGATTTAACAGCAATCTAGATTTATCCAATACATTTCATCAGTTGTATTACTGATCTTTTACTATTAATTATGTGTGCTATGATTCTGACCCATTAGCTACCTGATAAAGAGCAGCGCTTCAAAAGCTTGTACTTCCAAATAAGCCTGTCGGACTATAATCTGGTGTTGTGATTTTAAACTTAGGTTAAGTAGGCTTGCTTGTGTTAGAATAGTAACATAAGAATTTCATATGAACCTATTAAGATCCTCTCTGATAATATCAGCAACAGTAGTTTTTGGTTTAAGAATGGATAAAGTTGCATCGTACCAGTCAAAGGTTCTACCTTTTATATTGAAATATGTTATATATCATTCTTTAGTAAATGATTGTATTAAATGTAGTCAGTTATGGTTTATTTTGTCTCCAATCTAATCCTGTGCCTTCAATGTTGTAGATTAGACTGTGTTGTAAATATTCTCCTGTTGGTACAATGAATGTTCAAAAGAAAACAAATCTGTATTTCTACAATATCTGACTTTGAGAAAAAATTACATTGTTGTTGGAAACTGGAAAGCTGCACATAACCACCCTTCATGGCTGACAAAACATGGTGCTGTAATATCAGCCTTGAGTGAACACAGTAATAGCAGCACTGTCCGGAAGAAACTAAAATGGGGCAACAGTGACAACATTCATGAGCTTCTGGACAGGGAAATGGAAATATCAAATGTTCAAAATTGTAATTATTGAATTTGTTACATTTTTCAGTTTGTAGGTAAAATAAATATTATTAGAACTGTGCAACTGAAGTAAAGTCACGAAAGTTGTTCCCTACAATGTAACATGGGCAGTTAAATGAAACAGGGGTGGTTAAGAAAGCTAAATTCAAGGTGTTGTACTGCCCTCAAGAAATCAGTTAGACATTCCTTGTCTTGTGAATCATGTCAAGGGACATGCCAAGTTGTATGTTGGCTTTGAAACAATGTTATAGCACATTAATACTTCCAAGTGCCACTTGACTAAATGGAGTTTTATACCCAAAATATAAAAGTAGGGAAATGTTGCTTCAAGTATACAAGACATTAATGAGACTGCACCTGTGAAGTGTTGTGAAAATATTTGGTCCCCATACTTGAGGAGGGATGTGGTTGTATTGGAGACAGTTTAGAGGAGGTTCAATAGATTGATTGCAGAGCTGAGGGGTTTGTCTTGTGTGGAGAGAGTGAGCAGTTTAGGCCTATAATCTCTGGAGTTTAGAATGAGAAGAGATCTAATTAGGTATATAAGAGGTTAGAGAGGATTGACAAAGTAGATATGGGGTGTTTCCTCATGTAGAATCATCTAAAACAAGAGGGTATAGTTTCAGAATAAGGGGTAGCAGAATTAAAATAGATAAGAGAAAGTACACCTGTCCAAGGTCATGAATCAGTGGAATTCATTACCTAGACTGTGATGGATGCTGAGATATTGAGTAAACATGAGTAAATGGAGGAGCTAGACAAATGTTTAATTGGTAATCAGTTTAAGGGTCACAGAAATTGAAGTTGAGGCTGAGTTGGAATCAGCCACAATCAAATGACAGAGCAAGCTCAAGACGCTGAATTGCCTAATCCTGCTCCTAATGCTTGTGTTCATATGTCCATCCTCTCCTGGCAAGATATATTATTGAATGGAGTCTTGGAGTTGTTCCACGGTGGAAAAAGCAAAATGACGAAACAGATTAGTCTAGTAGGCTCCAGCACACCATTTGACAACCAGTTATATAATTGTACTAACAGTGTTTTTTATTAGTTCAAATGATGTGACCATCACTGGCTAGACCAGCATTTATTATCAGTCCCTAAATGAGCAGATGGCACTTAAGAGTCTGGGATCACGTGAAGGCCAGACCCGACAAGGAAGATGAATATCCTTCCCGAAAGGGTATTAGTAAACTGGATGAGATTTTAATCACTGTCAACGGTAGTTTCATGGCCATAATTAAGCCAGCTCTTTATTCCAGAGTTATATCGAATACAAATTTCACCACCTGCCATGGTTGGATTTGAACCCAAATCACTAGAACAAAGTTTCGAGATTTCTTGCCCAAAGACATTACCACTGTGCTCCCCTTGTCCTGGGCTAACTGTTAGCCAGAAAAATGGTGGTCTTACAAAAAGAAGAAAATCTGTTCAAAAATTGCAAATGTTCGTGATCATTAATATTGTATGGCACTTACATGGTGTCAAAGACCATCTCCAACAAGACCAAATCGAGCCATCTCTTCTCAGTATTCAACAGCATTACCATTGCTAAACTCCCCACCATCAACATCCTGAATATTACCATGGACCAGAAATTTAACTGGGCCAACTATATAGTACTATGAGGGTTCTTATGGTGCAATGGTAGTTTCTCTCTCTCTGAACCCTGGGTTCAATTCCTACCTGCTCTAGAGGCGTGTTATAATATCGCTGATCAGGTTAATGAAAAAATATCTGTAAATGCTGTGGCTACAAGAATAGGTCAGCGACTGGGAATTTTAAGGCAAGTAGTTCACCTGCTGGTATTCCGAGCCTATGCACCATTCATAGGGCCTAATTTGAGAGTAAGCCTAGATGAAGTCTAACAACACTCAAGAGGCCTGACATTATCCAGGGGAAAAGTATTCTGCGTGATTAGTACCCCATCCACCACCTCCCTCCATGACCAACAAAGTAGGGCAGCAAAATACATTGCAGCAACTTGTCGAGCCTCCTTGAATAACATTTCCAAATGCATAACATCTGCCACCTAGAAGATAGTCACATGAAGTGCTTTCATGTGAATGAATTTGTTTGCTAACTTTGCCAACATTGTTTTAAAAAAACACTCTTGAGGATAAAAGGTAAGCTGAAGGTGATGCTGTTTTTTCCCCTCATACTTTAAAATGAATATTTATTTAAAGTATAAGGATTTAAATAAATATAAGGAGGAAAGATTTATGCTGTAGCTTTGATTTAGAGGTTATCAGGGTAGTGTTTTGATGCATCATTGCACAAATGGAATAATTATATCTGTGCTAATCTCTTTCAAGTCTGCTGTAATTTCAGAAGTGGAGCTGGGACTTAACTGTACAATGTGGATAAATCTCTTTTCTAATCAATGCAGTTATAGCCATCCAATTTGCTTCCCTTTTGTACAACTGACATGCCAAACTGTGGATGGATTTGCCAATGTATGCAAAATATTGTAAACTGCATTTCTTTGCAAATACTAATGAAACAATAATTTAGCAGGGAGATGGTGGAATAATAGAACCTCACAGAATTAGTAATACAGGGACTCAGCCTAATGTTTTGGAGACATTGATTCGAATTCCACTATGGCAGATGGTGAAATTCGAATTCATTAAAAAATCTGGCATCAAAAGCTAAACTAATGATGTCTATTTAACCATTTTCAATTTGTCTTAAAAACCCATTTGGTTCACTAATGTCCTTTAGGGGAAACAAATCTGTTGCCCTTACCTGCTGTGGACAACACGGGTCTCCAAAGCCACAGCAATATGGCTGACTCTTAACTGTTCTCTGAAATGGCCTAGTAAACTACTCCGTTCAAGGCAATGAAGCGTAGACAAAAAGAATTTCTGACCAAGTCAATAATGCTCACATCCCATGAATGAAAATAAAATCCATATAAGTGAATGATTTTTACTGTCAGGTGTAT
>NC_057727.1:11350776-11367991 GCF_004010195.1 Chiloscyllium plagiosum | reverse complement strand
TCACAATGCTCTCAGATATATGCTACCATCAACCTAATGGAATGCAAATAATTTGTCACTTGACATTATGGAACATAATGTAGCCAGGACAAGGAAAGCTTGGCCTTTAAGCAATTCCATTTAGGGCTTATAGAGTCAGTGTAAAGTATTCTCAGGTCCAGTATCTGATAGTTCTGCTTAAAGGTTGTGACATTTGTTTATGCACTTTATTTTGCATCAAGGGTTGCTCAACAACCCAGCTGTGCATCATCTACCAGACTTCTATCACTAGTGACAGTCGGGCACACGTGAATGGCTCCAGATTTACTCAACTCCTCTACCTCCTGATACTGCCTGGCTTGCTGTGTTTTTCCAGCCTCCTGTTTGTCTGCCCCAGATTTACTCAAACTGTGATGTTATCTCACACCACTCCACCACCGCACCCCACCAAGAAGTGCTCCTTTCTGCTCACCACTTGATTTTATGATTGTGATATTAGGAATGACGTTTCTTCTTTTACCATTTAACACTTTGATAGCTTTGTAAAGTAGGGATTGTTAGATTATAGTTCTGCCCATCCTGCTATTAATACTGGAGAAAGCAAAGCAAGAACTCATTTTGAAATGTGAAATTAACTGTGTTTAATTCTCTTCTAGAGCAGTTAGTGTTGGGGTTGTACAAGGAGCCATTACAGACATGGGACAGAGACTATGATAATTTCATCCTTCCCCTGCTGGAGGACATGCAGCCGTGCTATATTCTTTATCGCCTCGATAGCCAGAATGCACAGGGCTATGAATGGCTCTTCATTTCCTGGTCACCTGATCATTCCCCAGTAAGTTGTGCATGATTTTTATTCAACACAATGTTAAGAATACTAGCATGTACATCATAGATAGAAAACAAGGAATATACATCAACAATCCACTTATGACCAGTGATCTTTTATTTATTTTCTAATTTTTAAATATTAAAATGTACATTGATTGCAGTGTAAATTCTTTCAATGAAGCACCTTTCTGGCGTGAACTAACTAAAGCTTTTGAAGCAGGCCATTTGTTGTTTTAGAATATGAGCCGATTTGAAAACATTTTACAAAAAAACCTGTGCTCTGAATAGTTTTTTTTTAAATTTCTGTTATCTGAAATTGATCATGAAAGTTAAAAATATGTACCAAGCACGGTGGTAGTGAACACCTTCTCAATAATTTTTGACTACGTCAACTACACATAAAAACTAAATCAGATATTGTGCAGTTAAACTATGTCTCGGAGTATTTTTGATCCATGGATGCACCTTATGCTTATTGGAAGTGATAAAGGGCTTTTGCCCGAACGTCGATTCTCCTGCTCCTCGGATGCTGCCTGACCTGCTGTGCCTTTCCAGTACCACACACTCAACGCTTATTGGAAGTGAGTGCAATTAAGTATTGTAAGATACCGCACACCTCAATTATTAAAGTTCAATCTTTATCCCCACCTAAAAGATGTCACCTCCAAAGAGATTTAGATGCTACATGTAAGCTTGGCACTCACTCACCAGGTTCCCAAGGAAGAAAAATGTTAGATTTTGATTCAGGTTAGATTTCCTTTTTATAATTCATTCAGTGATGTCAGCATTACTGGTTAATACAACATTTATTGCCCATGAGAAGTTGATGGTAAGCCACCTTCTTGAACTGTTGTAGTCTATGTGATGTAGGTACACTCACAGTCCTATCAGGAAGGGAGTCTTAGTAGCAATGAAGGAATAGCACGAAAGTTCCAAGTCAGGGTGGTGTGGGCTTAAAGGGAACTTGCAGGCAGTAGTATTCCCAAATATCTGCTACCCTTGTTTTTTTAGGTTGCTGAGGTTAAGGATTTGTAAAATGCAGCCTCAGTAGCCTTGGTGAGTTGTTCAGAGCATCTTATAGATAATACGCACTACTGCTGCAGTTATCCCTGGTGGAGCGAGTGAATGTTGAAAGTGTGAAATGGGGTGACAAGTGAGACATTTTGCCCTATTTTCACAGGGAATCCTGAAGGAACACAGGAGTGGGACTGGACCAGTCTGGTGATTGGCCTCCTGGAAGTGTGCAGTGCTATCCTTGCCACAACCTATTCCATATTAAGCAAAACATGCAATTCCCAAACTGAAAACAATGCTGCAAATTGACTGCTGTTTGCGTTACCCCTTCTCGAGTGTCTAGAATGCACAGAGCAGAGGGAGGCACTCAGTCAATCGTCCTCAGCTGGAAGGAGCAATAATAACTTGCTTTATTGTGCAACTGCCTAAATTGTAATGTAGTTCGCTTGTCTGTCAGGGTGAGGGTTGGCAGGCTTGCTGTCTTTGGCATGGACTATATCTGCTGTAATACCTCACAAAGCAAACCCCCAGTTTCAACTCTCAGTCAATGGTCTGTATGTGTAGAGTCACAATTTATATTAAAAAAAGTTAAATGTGTAAAAATCGAGCCATGCTTCCTTAAACTTGCTATCTACAGACTTCAGTTTTTGTTTCCTTCTTCACATGTTCCAGGCAAATTACCTTAACTTTCGGGAATGGCTGTGCATTAATTTTTAATTGCTATTCTTGAACCCTATACAGTACTTAGTTGTTTCCTAAAAATAATGGCCTCACCCTTCTTTAAAAAAAAATGTTTGAACTACAGTGTGAAGTCCACGGGAGAAACGCTATGTTTGAAATAAATAACAGTAACATTGTAAGCCCTTATCAGTTGGCTGCCAGTTACACTTGATGGATGGGGCAGGAAGTTGCTGGAGCTTGCCTCTTTTCTGCTGAGAAAATAAATGTGAGCTTTTGGCTGATCTATATTTAACATACTGCAATTTAATAAAAGACAAATGTCCAAAGGCGGAGTGGAAAATAATGTAATCAAGGAAACCTATTTCCCAATACATGGTTTGTTTTCATTCAAATCCTCAATATCAGTAAATGCAGTTAAGAAAAAAAGCTTCAGTTTGGACATTATCCCAAGACACAGAATGTGGCCTGCAAATACGTTCAGAGTTTTAACTGTACGGAATTTTTATGTTCTGTTCATTTTATCACAGTTTGAAATTTGCGAAATGTAGAGAACAGAAGGCAGGCTGCTTCCATGACTCCTGATATTACACAAGGAGCAGACTGATTCATATTTTCCTTTGCTCTATAGGAATCACTTGGCCTCCTCTCAATAATCCCTCTGTAGCAGTGAAACTGAGATTCTCACTGTCCATAGTGTTTGATCAATCTTTTGTTCCTCTATTTCAGGGTAGATTTAAATATAAAATTATAGACATTTTCATGGCGAATTAAACTTCTATGTTACAACTGTGCTTTTTTTTCTCTTGAAAAATCTGCACCAAAAGTATTTTGAGAATATACATCCAACTGGCTACAAGACTCCAGTAAATAAATTACAGGGTGGAATCTTCAGCTGCCAACCTGTCCATGAAGGCAGCCAGTTGTTCGCATGCCAAAGGGAGCAGGTTGTAAACAGCAGGTTAGCGTTCTCCAACCTGAGTCAGATTGCCCAATGCTTCCAACAAACCTGCTTGTGCATTTCAATGAAGTTCTGAATTGCCAGTATCAGCAGACTGAGCAAGTGCATGGTCTCCAGCAATCCTCAGAGTGCCAGAAACCTGAGGTGTTTCTTCCAAAGCCAGCTACGATGAGGAACTGGTTTGCTCACAAGTGTATGATCCCAACTGTCATCTAGCAAAAATACCCAGCAGGGTGTTAGTACCTAAGCTGGCAGAGGATGCAGGAGTTAGCCTTGTTAGTGCCAACACAGAGTTCTCAAGCTCCTTCCTTGGAGGTAGAAGAGATGATGTCATGCAGCGTTGCTGTCTTGGCCATTGAGACCAAGCAGATGGCACTCATACCTGTAGGAGACAAAAGAGAGAATGAGTCAAAAACAGGGAGATGTTTGGGCATATTAAGAATGTATTCGAAGTGGTAGCAATGTGAGAGCAGCATAGCAATGAACAATAATTCTTCCTTGGTTGCTGGGACATGGAGTTTTTGGCATTATTACATGAGCATTACACTCTATAAGACCCTAGATGTGGAAGTAGAATTAGGCCATTTGGCCCAACAAGTTTGCTCCACCATTCAGTCGTGGCTGATATGTTTCTCAAGGAGAAAGTGAAGACTGCAAATGCTGGAGATCAGAGTCGAGAATGTGGTGCTGGAAAAGCACAGCAGGTCAGGCCGCATCCAAGGAGCAGAAGAATCAACGTTTTGAGCATAAGATTCCTAATGATGAGCTTACAGCCTGAAATGTCGATTCTCCTGCTCTTCGGATGCTGCCTGACCTGCTATGCTTTTCCAGCATCACACTCTCGACTCTGATATGTTTCTCAAGCCCATTTTCCTGCCTTTTCGCTGTAAGCCTTGATCCTCTTACTAAACAAGAAACTATCTATCTTTGTCTTAAAGACACTCAATGACTTAGCCTTCACAGCCATGTGTAGCCATGAGTTCCACAGATTCACCATCCTCTGGCAGATGAAATTCCTCCTCATCTCAGATCTTAAGAGCCTTCATTCTGAGGGTGTGCGCCAGGTCCTAGCTCATACTAGTGGAAACATTTTCTCCACATCCACTCCATCCAGGCCTCTCCATATTCTGTCTGTTTCAATGACATCCCCTGTTATCCTTCTAACTCAATTGAGTACAGACCCAAAATCCTCAACTGCTTCTCATGTGATACGGTGGAACAAGAGGGACACGGCGGCTTTGTGGTTAGCACTGCTGCCTCACAGTTAGAGGGACCCGAATTCAATTCTACCCTCAGGTGACTGTGTGTGGAATTTGCACTTTCTTCCTTTGTCTGCGAGGGCTTCCTCCAGTTTCCTCCCACAGTGCAGTGATGTGCAAGATAGGTGCATTGGCCATGCTAAATTGCGCATAGTGTTCAGGGATGTGTGGGTTAGTCTGATTAGCCATGGGAAATACATGGTTATCGGGATAGGTTTGGGGTTGTGGGGAGGGGTGTGTGGTTGGGATGCTCTTTGGAGGCAAAAGTGAGGACTGCAGATGCTGGAAACCAGAGTTTAGATTAGAGTGGTGCTGGAAAAGCACAGCAGGTCAGGCAGTATCCGAGGAGCAGGAAAATCGACATTTCAGGCAAAAGCCCTTCATCAAGCTCTTTGGAGGGTCAATGGGTGAACAATAAAATCTGCTGAATTTTGTTTTAAAACCTGTCGGATTGGAAAGTGAATTCTACTGATTCTCAGCTCTTAACAGCATAACTTTCAGCTCTAATGCACAGTGATTCCCCATCTGTTTCCTCTAATGAGACCACATCCCAACAAAGTTAATTGTTTCGAAGGAGCACTTTAAAGAAACGTAGTCATAACAAATAATTGTCTTGCAAGTGACCTTGTGATATGAGAGATGTACACACAGTTATTACATTACAGATTGTATTCACTGATTGTTTGATAACAATTATTTTTTCCCAGTTAAACCAAGGTCAAGTAGTGAAAAGAATCTTTGTGGCACTTTCCTTAAAAAAACTGTTCAAGGAATTCACTTTATGAGCAAGGACTTTAAAAAAGTAACACTAAAACATTTTTGAAATATATTTTGTCACCATTAACAGTTACCAATGTTAATATTCTCGATCTCTGTGCCTCCTAATTTTTCCTCCTTTATACTTTTAACATTTACTCCCTCCATGGCTGAAATCAGAAATCATCATATGAGGAAATCATGGCTGTAATCATACATTCTTACAGTGGACCAACATGGTCAAAGCAGAAAACACTGGCATTGGCAGTAATCCTGTAAAAGAACAAGTATTATCTGCAAGAATGGAAATTGTCACAATTTTAAAGAGTTTCACCTTTTAATGAATAACTACTGCCACCTGCAGACAGGACCTATCAACACATTGCAACAGCCAAAGTTTGAAGTAATCAGGCAATTGCAGTTAAATTACCCTTCTGACATAGGACTGGCACTCACAGAGAATGTTGTTGGAAAGGGTATTAGAATTTTTATTTGGTGTATTTTTTTTTAGCTCCAGCATCTGCAGACCTCACTTTCTCCTAGTATCTTTTTTTTTTAGCACTGCAAAATCATACTACATGATTAAAGCGCAGTGCAGTAGTCATGATTTGCCTATTTCAGAGCCATGATGCTCTAAGATGGAGGCAGAGTAGGACTCCTCAAGCAGAGATCATTCACTCCATCCATTTCTTTTATTTCTCTTTTTGTGTTTTTTTTTAATTCCCTTCTTTCTTCTTACCTCCTGGCCTTAAGAACCTCAAGGTGAAGTCAGAACTGTCTGGAGACTAGGTGCTGGCGAAGACTTGGTTGGAAGGACTGTTATTCTGAACTTACGTGTCTTCATTGTTACAATTTATTCCTATGATTTTGTATTTTTGTATCTAAGATGACATTGTAAATGGTAATGTAAACTTTTCATTGTACTCATGGGAGTACATGTGACAATAAAGCTAATTCTAATTCTACAACATAGAAAAAGGCCTTTCAGCCCATCGTATGCACACAACCATTCAACTATTCAAATCCCATTTTCCAGAACTTGGTCCATAAATACAATATGTGCAGATAAAATTGCAGGCCAAAACTATATGGTGTTATCTAAACTTGTAAAGAGCATTGCTTTTTGAAATAATCTTTGTGCTTTAAATTGCAGCAAAGATTTAAACTCAATTCAGAAAATTTTGTATCTTATTAATTTATTATTGTTATTGGTATAGTGAAAAAGGCATTTGGTATGCTTTCCTTTATTGGTCAGAGTATTGAGTACAGGAGTTGGGAGGTCATGTTGCGGCTGTACAGGACATTGGTTAGACCACTGTTAGAATATTGCGTGCAATTCTGGTCTCCTTCCTATTGGAAAAATGTTGTGAAACTTGAAAGGGTTCAGAAAAGATTTACAAGGATGTTGCCAGGGTTGGAGGATTTGAGCTCTAGGGAGAGGTTGAATAGGCTAGGGCTGTTTTCCCTGGAGTGCCGGAGGCTGAGAGGTGACCTTGTAGAGGTCTATAAAATCATGAGGGGCATGGATAGGATAAATAGACAAAGTCTTTTACTTGGGGTGGGAGAGTCCAGAAGGGGGCATAGGTTTAGGATGAGAGGGGAGAGATATAAAAGACACCTAAGGGGCAAATGTTTCACGCAGAGGGTGGTACATGTATGGAATGAGCTGCCAGAGGAAGTGGTGGAGGCTGGTACAATTGCAACATTTAAAAGGCATCTGTATAGGTATTTGAATAGGAAGGGTTTGGAGGGATATGGACCGGGTGCTGGCAGGTGGGACTAGATTGGGTTGGGATATCTGGTCGGCGTGGACGAGTTGGACTGAGGGTCTGTTTCTGTGCTGTACATCTCTATGATTATGATTATGATGATTGTGTCTTCAGCTACCTGGGCTCTAAGCGCTGGAATTTCCTCCCTGAACCTTTCTGTTCCTGTACCTACATCTCTTTTAAATCACCAAAAATGTACCTGTTTGATGAACTTTCAGTCATCTGTCCTATTATCAGTATATGTGGTTGAATTTTATACTTTGTTTAGCAGTGCTCCTGTGGCAATGTATAAATGTAATTGATTCTAATTGAACAGTCTTGGCTGCACTAAATTCTGATACAAAATTGTCTCTAGTGTGCTGTCCAGTAGCATAATGGTTAAGTGCACTTTGGATGTGACTCTGACTCATACAATCCAGAAAAGATCTGTTTGGCTGATTGCTGTTCTGCAACTTGCACTGCAAGCTTACTTGTGCGATTGCCACAGATAGTATTGGGTTCATTTCAAAGGCTCTTAATTCACTAGTACTTAATCCAGATTGTAGATGAGAGACACAGTCACATTGCCAAAGGATAGCTTTCTGTTTCACTGTATCACAGACACAACAGCTTTGAGGAGGACAAATCAAAGGAAACAATTGAAAAGTAATACATAGTGGATCACAGTAGCATGATTTATAATATGCATCCAAGTGAGTGATATCATAAACTACAATTGGTCCAAGACTGTTGGACTGTTTTAGATTCAATGAGAAACATCTGTGATTTTATGCTGGCTGACATTTTTAAAATACTGTATGTAATCTAAGCCGTCTCAAATTTGCTATAAAGGCATGATATAAAAATACTGTGAAGTGGAAAACACAAGGTAGATGTATTTCTGCTGTTTGGGAATTTTTTAGAATTAAAATTAGAAATTCTACTGTGTGGAAACAGGCCCTTTGGCCCAACAAATCCATACCACCCTCCAAAGAGTATCCCACCCAGACCCATTACCCTACATTTCCACTGACTAATGCACTTAACCTACACATCACTGAACACTATGGGACAATTTAGCTTGGCCAATTCACCTAACCTGCACACCTTTGGGCTGTGGGAGGGAACCAGAGCACCCAGAGGAAGCTCACGCAGACAGGGAGAGAATATGCAAGCTCCATACAGAGAGTCGCCCAAGGCTGGAATCGAACCCGGGTTCCTGGTGCTGTGAGGCAGCAGTGCTAGCCACTGTGACACCCATGGGACATGTATGTACTTTGATACTTTGTTTTTAACAGATGAATATCAGCTCTTCTCTGGCTTTTTGAAAAATGCAGTGCCTCACACACAAACTTGTTCTTCAAATCCAACCTCCAGAAGGGCATTTAAAGTTTATAACTGGAGTTTTTATTCCTGACATTTGCTTTTAGTCATTTAAAAATTAAGGACTGAAATTAAGAAATACCTGTAATCAGCAGTTGATAATCAATTATTAACTTCAAATCTGAGGTTGATAGTTTTTGTTAATCAATGGCTATGAGTCAAAGTTCATCCGTATCAAATGTCAGGTTGCAAATCAATCGTAATCCCACTGGACGGAACAAGCTCAAAGGGCTAAAAGACTCACTCCTGATGCTGTATTCCTGTGTCATTTTTGCGGTGCAGCCTTTTTTATGTGTGTGTGTGTCTGTCTGAAGGCAATTGTAAAATTCCAACCACATAGAATATCTATTCACACAAACCTGAAAATGCGTCTGTTATATCCTCCATATATGGAGCTGAGTTTATTTTTTTAAACATAATGAGAGAATGTGTTTCAGTCAGGAAATTTAAGTAAGTTAACATAATGTACAAATTATACTCATTTGGTTAGTGATGTAGGTAGAGTGTTCATATTATTTAATTGTTGAGATAAAGTAGGGGTGTGTAGTATCCTCTCTCTACAGTGAAAGTATGTATGTCTGTGGATACATTCAAACAGATTGCTAATGACATCCAGTAGGCAGGTGGAAGCTACTGAACTCTGTTTTCTGTTGAGGTTCCATGATTATCAGTTATTTACACAGACACTATGAGTATTTATATTTGAACTGTGTAATTTAATTTGATTTATCTTAAGTCCAGTAAGTCCTGTCCAATGTGTAACTTCCATCCAAAAAGTAAACAAGAACCAAACACAGGATAGTAAGTTTTAGTTTGATCTATTCTGGAGCTGGATCAATGATAATTGTTCCTAATTAAGGTCCTACCATTAGAAATGAGGCCTCACAGCTCCAGGGACCCAGGTTTGACTCCACCCTTGGGTGACTGATTGATTGTGTGGAGTTTGCACATTCTCCCAGTGTCTGCATGGGTTTCCTCCCACAGTCCAAAGATACGCAGGTTAGGTGGACTGGCCATGGTAAATTTCCCATTGTGTCCAGGGATGTGTAAGTTAGGTGGATTAGCCGTGTAAAATGCTGGGTTACAGGGATAGGATCGGGAGTTGGGTCTGGGTGAAATGCCATTTGCATTGATGGACCGAATGGCCTGCTTCCATACTGTCAGTATTCTATGAGGGCAGCCATAGCATAACAGCCTTCAGGATTGCCAGTTGCCCAGCTTGCTACATTTGTTCTTGTGCAGAGGAGAGTTTCAACTCTTCACTTACTATAGTTGACTTCCACTGAGAAAATCTGCTTTCCCTGATTCCTGTTTCACCTTGTATATTTACTCTCACCATGTTGTATTTTACACAGGTCAGACAAAAGATGTTGTATGCAGCAACTCGAGCCACTGTGAAAAAGGAATTTGGTGGAGGACACATTAAAGATGAATTGTTTGGAACAATGAAGGTACCATGATACTTCATCTTCAGTGGATGAATTTTGTAGCAAAACTGCAAGATATAAACTATTATTTTTGCACTTTAGATGTGAATTTTTCTAAAAATACAAGCCTAATGATCTCCATAAGTCTATTTAAATAAACAAAGATATTTTCTTTCCTGGAATTTGCTTTGAGTTATCTTATACTAAAGCTATGTTCCCTTATTCTGGATCTTGTTTCTAGGAGCAAGTGTCATTCACTCACAATCCCCACCATTTATTTTAAACTTTTACTCTTAAACAAAAACTGAAAATGCTGAAAATATTCACAAGGTCACACTCGTGAAAAGAAAAGGGGAGTTAATGTTTCATTCTCTTTAAAATTCTCAAGTCTAAGTAATACAATCTGCATTTATCTAAACCCTTTATCCAAGATCAGATTGTGAATTATATATTTTCCAGGACTGCATAGCGTTTAAGACTAAAATCAATATTGCAAAAGAATAGTGCTGAATAAAGAGGGATGCTGTTGAAGATTTTCATCTTTTAGTCCTCAGGACAGAATTGTAAGAATACCAGATTTCAGAAGGAATGACAGTTTTTAAACCGCATGAGGAAATGTGCTGATTGGTTGGCAAATGAATTCTGTTTTAGACAATAGACAATAGGTGCAGGAGTAGGCCATTCTGCCCTTCGTGCCTGCATCACCATTCATTATGATCATGGCTGATCATCCTCAATCAGTATCCTGTTCCTGCCTTATCTCCATAACCCTTGATTCCACTATCCTTGAGAGCTCTATCCAACTCTTACTTAAACGAATCCAGTGACTGGGCCTCCACTGCCTTCAAGGGCAGAGCATTCCACACAGCCACCACTCTCTGGGTGAAGAACTTTCTCCTCATCTCTGTCCTAAATGGTCTACCCCGTATTTTTAAGCAGTGTCCTCTGGTTCGGGACTCGCTCATCAGCGGAAACATGTTTTCTGCCTCCAGAGTGTCCAATCTGAAGAACCCCTTTGCTTCATACTTAATCCCTCTTGTTATGAAGGCTAGCATGCTATTAGCTTTCTTCACTACCTGCTGTACCTGCATGCTTGCCTTCATTGACTGGTGTACAAGAACACCCAGATCTCTTTGTACTGCCCCTTTACCTAACTTGACTCCATTTAGGTAGTAATCTGCCTTCCTGTTCTTGCCACCAAAGTGGATAACCATACATTTGTCCACATTAAACTGCATCTGCCATGCATCTGTCCACTCACCTAACCTGTCCATTTCACCCTGTAATAGTCTAACATCCTCCTCACATTTCACCCTGCCATCCAGCTTTGTATCATCAGCGAATTTGCTAATGTTATATTAATACCATCTTCTATATCATTAATATATATTGTAAAAAGCTGCGGTCCCAGCACTGATCCCTGCGCTACCCTGCTGGGCACTGCCTGCCATTCCGAAAGGGAGCCATTTATCACTACTCTTTGTTTCCTGTCAGCCAACCAATTTTCAATCCATCAGTACTTTGCCCCCAATACCATGCGCCCTAATTTTGCTCACTAACCTCCTATGTGGGACTTTATCAAAGGCTTTCTGAAAGTCCAGGTACACTACATCCACTGGATCTCCCTTGTCCTTCTTCAGAGTTACATCCTCAAAAAAATTCCAGAGGATTAGTCAAGCATGATTTCCCCTTCATAAATCCATGCTGACTCTGACCTATCCTGTTACTGCTATCCAGATGTGTCATACTTTCATCCTTTATGATTGACTCCAGCATCTTTCCCACCACTGAGGTCAGACTAACTGGTCTATAATTTCCTGCTTTCTCTCTCGCTCCTTTCTTAAAAAGTAGTACAACATTAGCCACCCTCCATTGTCAACCTTCAGACCTAACAGTCTCTCCAACACCAAATACTGGCAAATTTAAATTCCCTTAAGTTCAGGTCCTTCAGCCACTGTTACCTCAGGGAGATTGCTGTGTCTTCCCCAGTGAACACAGCTCTGAAGTTCCCATTTAATTCCTCTGCCATTTCTTTGTTTCCCGTAATATATTCCCCTGTTTCTGTCTTCCAGGGGCCAATTTTAGTCCTAACCATTTTTTTGTCTTGCACATACCTAAAAAAGCTTTTACTGTCCTCCTTAATATTCTTGGCCAGTTTACCTTCGTACCTCATTTTTCCTCTGCGTATTTCCTTCTTAGTAATCCTCTGTTGCTCTTTAAAAGCTTCCCAGTCCTCAGTTTTCCCACATCTTAGCTGTGTTATACTTTTTCTCTTTTAACTTTATATGTTTCTTAACTTCCCTCGTCAGCCACGGCCGCCCATGCCTCCTCCTGGGATCTTTCTTCCTTTTAGGAATGAACTGATCCTGCAACTTCTGCATTATACACAGAAATATCCGCCATTGTTCCTCCACTGTCATCCATGCTAAGGTATTGCACCATTGAACTTTGGCCAGCTTCTCCCTCATAGCTCCATAGTTCCCTTTATTCAACAGAAATATTGTCACTTCCGATTATACCCTCTCCCTCTCAAATTGCAGATTGAAGTTTATTGTATTATGGTCACTACTTCCCAATGGCTCCTTCACTTCGAGGTCCCTAATCAATTCTGGTTCGTGTCTAGTGACCCTTCTTCGTTAATTTTCCTTCCCAGACCAGCTAACTTTGTCCAGCAATTTCTGTTTTTGTTTCAGATCCTCAGCATCTGCAGTTCTTTATTTTATCTTTGTTTTAATTTATTGCACTGGTTGGACACCCAAGTTACTCTCTCTGAAAGAAATGTTTAAAACAAAGAGAAAAAGCTTGCACCGACACATTTTGCCCTTTCCTATTAAAACTGTCTTCACTTACAGGATCCCTGTCCTTCTATTCCCTTCCTATTCATATATTCATCCAGGTGCTTCTTGAATGCTGCTATTGTGTCTGCTTCCACCACCACTTCTGGCAGCACTTTCCAGGCACTCACCACCCTTTGTGTGAAAAACTTGCCTCACAAATCTCTTTTAAATGCCACCCCCCCCCCCCCCGCACGCCTTGAACCTATATCCCCTAGTAATTGACCCTTTCACCCTGGGGAAAAAAGCCTCATACTTTCTACTCTATCCATGCCATCCACAATTTTATATACTTCTGTCAGGTCTCTCTTCAACCTCCTGCGTTCCAGTGAAAACAAAAGTCTATCCAACCTTTCTTCATAGCTAAAACCCCCCATACCAGGCAACATCATGGTAAACATTTTCTGTCCTCTCCCCAGAGCATGGCACATCCTTCTGGTCATGTGGTGAGCAGAACTGTACATAATACGTTTCCATCGTGTTGTGATCACTTACACTCAAGCCAGCTTCCCCCACCTGAGGATCCTTGACTAAAGATCTCTTATTAATACCACCTTATTAAATATTACTTGATCCTAGGATAGTCTGTTCCTGGGTATATTTTTCAATGTGCTGCTCTAAGAAACAGCCCCGATGCACTCTACAAATCCATCTTCTGTGTTACCCTTGTTCATCTGATTTGTCCAGTTGCTATGTGGATTACAGCTGGCACAGTTTAATTTATTATGGGTTTCCCTTTTACAACAAAGAACAGGGAATCTTTTACCTTGAGCATTATGCAACTTTGGGCTCGCTGCCTGAGGAGATTGTGGAGACAAGGTCATTGAATATTTTCAAGGCAGAGGTAGTAGATGCTTGAGGGCAGGGGAATTAACAATTAAGTGGTAGCTGGGAATGTGGAATTTGAAACACAAACAGATCAGCCATAATACTGTTGAATGATGGAGCAAGCATAATGGGATGAATGGCTTACTTCTGATGCTAATTTGTATGTTAGTCTATGCACATTATCTTGCCGACCATACATTTTGTTCCAAAAACAAATTAATGCAATTTACCTGAAATTGCCTTGCTGGTAATATCAATTCTAATAGCAATTTGATTTTATGTTTGTTAATATTCTGATATTGAAAGTCACCATACATTTCTCTTGACAGGAAGATGTCTGTTTTAGTGGCTACCAGAAGCATGTACTTTCCCGTTTGGGACCAGCACCACTGACAGCAGCTGAGGAGGAGCTGAAACAGATTAAGATTAATGAGGTACATGTCATTAATTCACTATCATCATTCACTTCCCTGATGTTTTATTCAACAGTTTTATAGTATGAAAGAACATGGTTCTTTACTTTGTATATCTCTGCAGGCATCAAGAACTAGTTACAGGGTCTTACAATTGAATTCTAGGAATAAGCACATATCTTAATTTGATCTGTGATGGAATCGTCCTATTGTATCCACTTATTACTGTGGAAGTGAGCAACCCTGAATATTGTGTCATTCAGGGAATAGACAGCTGAATGGGTTGCTACATTTGACTCTTTCAAAACACTAGCAACATTCAATACCACCAAGGAACAAGTACAGGGCTTATTATGAGGATTTCAATTAGTCGCACGGAACAGTTCAAGGATTACTGAACAGTCAATTTAGTCAATGGGACAGAGACATTCAGAAGAGACCTTGGAGCCAGGAGGTTTTGCTAACTGTTGTGGTCAGAGCTCAGGAATAGTCTTATATCATTAATAGGTAAGTAAAGCTGAGAGCAAGGCGGTAGGAAGACCACATGCAGTATTTGCTTTGTTAGGCTGTGCAAGGTTCAAGCTCAGAGAAATTTAGGGGCATACCAGATTGGTGAAGCTAAATATGAAAAACTGAAATTATATCTTAGTAGGTGCTCGAATACCTGATCCAGGGGCCTCAGTCCCAATTGGGAGAGTGAACATGAGCAGTCATTGAGGTAGTCCATGATGGATCTGCGTTTTGGATTGTTCTGGAGCTAGGTAAATGGTGAATAGTTTGTTTTGTTTGTGAAGGTTTGATGAGATTTGGTGACCGACAGTGTCAATAAGGTCAGGGATTTGCTAAGATATTCATGGGATCTATCTTGACCACGTTCATTATTTGATGACCTGTGAAAGGCTTTTTGATATTGTTGTCTGTTATCCATATTTACGTTGATGTTAGGATCGAAGTTTTGTGTTAGTTGTTCTAATCCTCTAAAGTTTGCTGTTGGTTGTTCAAAGCCTTGGAATATTTTGGTTTTATTCCTTCAGCAAGTCCCTTGTATCTCACATTTTTGTTTACTTTTTGTTTAAAAAGTTACTGATCCCTAGCCAAATCATAACACAAATTTGGCAGTCTGATCCAGAATCATAACATTTGCTGAATGTAATGAATATACTGTATATCAAAGGACTGTATCAGGATTTTCAAAGTGAATTTAAACCAAATTCCTGTTTGTGTAATTAGTATTTGTCATGAATGAACTGCAGAATATTTAATTAACATCAATAACGGACAGTGTTTGCTGATGATGAGCCTGTTATACATGAATTCAATTAGTATGGTAATTGAACAAAAATACTGCCAGGCACTCTTGAATCAATAGCACTATTTAGTAGAATTTCTTATCTATGAACTCATAGGTTAATATGCCCCATATTGCATCTATACGACATAGGTGTATAAGTGCACAGATCATTGGAATTGGCAGGATAGGCGGAGAGAGCATTTAATATAGCATACAGTATTCTCAGTTTTCTTTATAGGGGCGTAGAGTACAAGAGCAGGGAATGATTCTGAACTTGTACAAGGTACTTCTTAGATCTCAACTGGAGTATTATGTACAATTGTTTTTGCCACATTATATGAAATATATTAATGCATTGAAGAGAACACAGAATGGTACCAGGATAAGCAACTTCAGTAATGAGGATAAATTCTGAGAAGTTGGGTCTGTTTACCCTGGAGAGAGGAAGGCTGAGTGGAGATTTAATAGAGATTTGATCATGAGCAGGCTGGATAGAGTAGAGAGAAGCGGTTCCCCCTGGTAAAAGAAAAAGAGAGCAGCGATTTAAAGTGAAGTGCAAACAAAGCAAAGGTAATGTGAGAAAAAGAAGTCACACAGTGAGTGTAAGAATATGGAATAGACTACCTTGAAATGTGGTGAAGGCACGTCCAATTGACGCATTCAAGATGGCATTGGCTGATTATTTGGATAGAAATGGTGTACAGGGACATGGGAAAAGAACAGGAGATTAGGTGTACTACCTACAGCCAGTCATGAGCAGTGGGCCATGTGGCCTCATTGTGATTCTGGATATGTGACGATCAACCAGTTGCTTGGATCCATACAAAATCTATGTACAGGTGCCACAGTGAGAACTTTATAGAAATCTTCTGCTCATTGGATTCACATTTATTACAAAGAAGTCTGAACGATGGAGATTTTTCTCTTCTGAGACAAAAAGTCATCTTTTAAAAAACATGTTAACCTGATTGTGACAAAAACTATTTCTGTAGCTTTGGGTGACTTTGCTGTCTTTTGCAGGATAAGGTGATCCAGGTAAGTACATAAATATTTTCCCTCATTTGCTTTATCTTGTGCCTTACTGAAATGAACTTGACAAAGCTTTGAATTTTGAAATAAAGAATGGAATTGGTTATACCAGAGTACTGTACAATGCGACCTTTCATTCATATCTGATGATATCAGAAACAGAAGAATTAAAGGGGCGGTGTTACCATGGTAAATTGCCTTTGAACATGCTTTGCTATACCTGTAATCCAGTACAGGCTGAAGCAATGTGCAACATGATAATATCATATTGACAATTGCAGATGACACATTTAAATTGTCACAAATAAAAATTAAGATAAGAATAAAAAATGTGGATTTGCAAATATTGCTGTTGCTACAGCAGTCACTTGCATTGATACAGCAGTCATTGTGTAAGTTTGCTGCTGAGTCGCATGAGCAGAAATGCAGTGTATTTGAACTGAGAATTTCATGCATGTCAAAGTCCTGTGTGCCAGATATACATTGAGATTGTTGTATATCAAACAAACCCTATCATGATCATCTCTCCCTAATAAATTCAGGTAAAAGCTTGGAGCTCAAATAATGTCACATGATCTGAATAGGTAGAGCACATGGTTACAGCTGAAAATGTGTTGCTGGAAAAGCACAGCAGGTCAGGCAGCATCCAGGGAACTGGAGAATCGACGTTTCGGGCATAAGCTCTTCTTCAGGAATGAGGAAAGTTTGTCCAGCAGGCTAAGATAAAAGGTAGGGAGGAGGGACTTGGGGAAGGGGTGTCGGAAATGTGATAGGTGGAAAGAGG
>NC_057727.1:11334431-11348595 GCF_004010195.1 Chiloscyllium plagiosum | reverse complement strand
CAATCTTCTTCTTGACCTCTCCGCCCCCACCCCACTCCGGCCTTTCACCCTCACCTTGACCTCCCTCCACGTATCGCAATTCCAACGCCCCTCCCCCAAATCCCTCCTCCCTCCTTTTTATCTTAGCCTGCTGGACAAACTTTCCTCATTCCCGAAGAAGGGCTTATGCCCGAAACGTCGATTCTCCTGTTCCCTGGATGCTGCCTGACCTGCTGCGCTTTTCCAGCAACATATTTTCAGCTCTGATCTCCAGAATCTGCAGTCCTCACTTTCTCCACATGGTTACAGCTGCCTAGTTTTTAAATTTTGCAATGATATCAACCGTATCTACTTAGCCTTTAAGCTGCAGGGATGTGTACCACGCAGTAATTGGGAATATGCCATGCACAGGACAAACAGTCTTATACCAATAATAATCCTTTCAAGATACACATGCTGCTTCACTGTACACCAATGTTAAAAAGACTACATAGTGTGAGAAACAGCCTGTGCGCAACAAAGGGGAATTAATAAGAACTTTGGTGTCTACTAGTTTAAATCCAATATTTTCTCAATTTTCTATTATTTAGAATATATACATTTCACCAAGATTCAATGAAATGTGTGTATTCCAATGTAATTGGGAGCACTGGAATTACTTGTTCAACCCGACTCCATACGCGGGAAAAGGTTCACACTGTCAACCCTATCTAACCCCCTAATCAATCCAATATTTTCTCAATTTTCTATTATTTAGAATATATACATTTCACCAAGGTTCAATGAAATGTGTGTATTCCAATGTAATTGGGAGCACTGGAATTACTTGTTCAATACTCTCGTGTAACCTCCGATCTGCGCTTACCCTAATAATGCTATGGAGATCACAGGCTAGTCACATGGGGAAATGCATGCATGTAGATTTAAGTAGAAATAATGTTCTGGAACACCGTATCATCCTCACCAGTGTCTCAGAACACTCTTGTAATCTGTGTTTTATACTTCAAGATAACCTGAAGATTTACAACTCAGTGGAATCTATTCAGCCCAGCACCCCTATCCACCAAGGAGGTTCACAATCACTGATTTTATTACAGGAATCTGTTTTGTCCACGGGGGACAATTTTAAGTTCTGGTCTACTATTCCAATAGCAAAGAGTTACTCATTATTTTCAGGTCCCAATCTCATTTAAATTTGATAAGCAAATTCTGTGAAACTGAACAGATATTCCTGGTGTAGCACACTCCTGCATCCCTTTTAGAATTGTACCTCTTATGTTATACCATCTGTCCTTGTTCTTCATTCCAAAATGCACCACCTCACAGTTCTCTGCATTGTACTTCATTTGACACGAATTCTGGATGCCTAACTACATTCGCAATGACACAGCAGGGTGGAAGAAAGTTAACAGGATATTTTGTACCAGGAGGCTGTCAAACCCCGTAAGAAAGGGCCTTACGATTTGATCAGTGGCAGGGAAAGTGGAGTATGCCTACAGCTGAGCCAGGTAAAGAAACCTCGAGGGCAAAAGTTCAGGAGCCTCAGCCTTTTTAGTTATCCAAGAGATTTGATGTACTTTATTTTGGATGAGAGTGAAGGCTGCATGGTGAATGAACTAACCATGGCACTGGTATGGGAAGCCATTCAAGTGACAGGAGCCAAAATGAAAGTTGTGATATTAGGGGAAAGCCCACATCCTATGAATAAATAAAACAAAAACAAGGTGGAGGATGGCTATATTAATTAATTATGATATTTACATGATAGAGTGGGATGACCTAAATTCAGGAAACCAGGGTGCAGAAGAGATTTGTGCGGAGCTGAGAAATGATAAAGGCAAGAAGATACTTGTGGGAGTAATAGAGAGGCCTCATAAAAAGTAAATACGCAGTAGGGTGGAGTATAAGAAATAATGGGAGTTTGTCTATAGTTGTGGGGAATTATAAACTGCATATAAACTCAAAAATCAGATGAGCAAAAGAGCCTGGAGGAGGAGTTCACAGAATGTTTTTGGGATAATTTCTTGGAATACCATGTTCTGGAGCCAATCAAATAGCAGGCTATACAACAGTGGATCTAATTATGTCAGCATAAAAGCAGAGTTAACTAATGAGAACTGGCAAATTTAGGGATAGTACAGTAGAGGTGCAGTGCAGACAATTAAATATATATTAATACATAGAATAGATACAGTCCAGTGAGAGAGAAATTTCCAAGAGGAAATCTCATCATCAGTGTGTCCTCTAAGCCATGTACCTGTATATGTGTGTATTGTCAGTTACAGCAATAATCTTTTCCACAATAACTTTGTGGCATTTTACCAAATGCCTTCTGGAAAGCTAAATCCATCCACTGCCTGCTCTTTATTTACAGCACATGTTACTTTGTTACAGAACTCCAATAAATTGGTTAATTGTGATTTCCCTTCCAAAGGAACCTTCCACATCCATCAGAGATTTACCTTCCACACATCATTTACTGTATCCATTGCTCCCGATGCAGTCTCCTTTACATTAGGGAGACAGGACACCTACTTGCAGAACCCTTCAAAGAACATCTTTGGGACACACACACGAAGCAACCCCACTGACCCGTGGCCAAACACTTTAACTCCCTTTCCCACTCTGCCAAGGACATGCAGGTGCTAGGTCTCCTCCATCGCCGAACCCTAACCACCCAATCCCTGGAGGAAAAACACCTCATCTCCTGCCTTAGGACCCACCAACCATACAAGGATTAATGTGGCTTTCACCAGTTTCCTCATTTCCCCTCCCCCCACCACCTCACAAGCCTCATTCCTGATAAAGGGCTTATGCCCAAAACGTCGATTCTCCTACTCCTCGGATGCTGCCTAACATGCTGTGCTTTTCCAACACCATACTCTCGACTCTTCACAAAATCATGTTGACTCTACCTGACTACCTTGAACATTTCTACGTGCCTGCCTATAAAATCTTCTAATACAGACCTCAGAAGCCCATAAAGCCTGGAAGAAAATTAGAGGAAACACTGCCAATTATCTGTGGTTAACTATAATAGTTCAAGATAATATCAAATTAAAAGAAAAAGCATAAAATTGTACAAAGATTGGTGGAAAATTCAAAAAGAATGACTAAAAGATTAATGTCAAGGGAAATTAGAGTATGAGAGAAAGCCATCTAGAAAAATAAGAACAGATAATAATAGCTCCTTTGATAATTTTGAAAAAAGTAAGTGTTAATCCAATAGAATGAGAATCTAGCAAATTAATGCCAGAAAATAAAAATATGGCAGATAAGTTGATCAGGTATTTTGCATCAGTCTTCACTATAGAGGATACAGGTAACATCCCAGGAAATGTAATCGAGAGAGAAAGTCGAAATATACAATCATCAGGAAAGTGGTGCTGAGAAAATTGTTGGAGTTGCATGCTGATAAATTCCTAAGTTCTGATGGACTTCAATCTAGAGTATTAAAAGATATGCCTAATGAGATAGTTGATGCATTGGATCTAATTTTAGAAAGCTCCCTAGATTCGAGAAAGTTTGCATTAGATTAGAAAATAATGAATGTAACTCCTTCGTTGAAAAAGAGAGACAGAAAGTCGCAAGCTAAATGCCACTTAACTTAGCATCTGTCATAGGGAAGATGTTAGAAGCTATTATTAAAGATTTTATAGCAGGTCACTTAGAAATATTCAAGGTAATCAGGCAGAGTCAATATGATTTTGTGAAAGTGAAATCATGCTTAACCAGATTATTGGAGTTCTTTGAAGAAGTAACATATGCTGTAGATAAAGGTGAGGCAGTAGACAGACTGTACTTAGCTTTCCAGAAGGCACTTGATAAAATGCCATGTAAAGATTATTATAGAAAATTAAAGCCCATGGTGTAGAAGATTGGATAACTAACAGGAAATTGAATTGACACAAATGAGCCTTTTGATCAGCAAAGTGTAATGAATAGGGAGCCACAAGGATTAGTGCTGAAAACTTTTACTATTTAGGTAAATGGCATGATGCTAAATTTGCTGATGATTCAGAGATAGTTACGAAGCCGGTTGTGAGGAGGACATGAGGTGGCTACAAAATGATATAGAGAGGTTAAATGAATGTGCAACAATCTCTCAAATGGAGTATAATGTGGGAAATCATGCAATTATCCATGTGGTGGAAAGAATAAAAATTTAAGCATATTACCAAACTGATAGTAGATTGCAAAGTTGTGAGATGCAGAGGGATCGGAGTGTCCAAGAATAAATAATTGAGTGCATATCAATTTGACAGAAATGTAATAAGTCTTGTTTGTGGTGTGTGTTTGTGTGTATCTATTTGGTTTTCATGTTACAAATTATTTTGCTCTGTACTGTTGTCCTGACTGCAGTAGTGGTGAATCCTGCATGTCTGTCAGTAGTTGTGTTTCTGCTACTACTTCGTGTTTTGCAAGGATTGTTTTCAATGCAATTGTAATTTTATGTATCTAACTTTAATTGAGAACAAAACTCAATCAGTGCAATTCTTTAGAAAGGGTTGACTATCCTTGGATCCCCCTCATGACTTTAAACAATCAAATGAAAGCAAAGACCTGGGAGCAGATAACCAATCTTTCCTATGAACCTTCACAAAATTCAGCCAATATAAATAGAATATGTATTGTGTAGAGAAGATGCTGTTGAAAGAGGGCTCCAATTTGATGCAGTTAAACTCTAACCCCAGTTAATAAATATGGCTCATCTGACCTATCCTTACTCAACATCCACACCTGCAGACCATTGGATATTGATCATGAAAGGGAAATGACTGACTTTTTATCACCCCCTCTTCTGCCTGTCCTCTTCCTAAGCCATTTGTGGGTATCTTTATTGCAGCCCCAGTTATGATTAGGTAACATTACACTGATTATGAATGGAATCTGGTCAGTTTGGCTCAGTACTTTGTATCACAGATGGGCAATTGGACAGTATTTATTTAACAACTTCGCATTACTAAATAACAATGTTCCATTGTGTTAACTTCTTCCTTTTCATTTTCACTTTATGCCCCACCCCGGATTGGTTTGAATTGGATTTAATTATCAAATCTTTCCTGTGATTTTCTGTGTGCAATAAAGAATAAAAAAACATTGTAAATTAACTAGGTAGTTGCTGAATTAGTCTGTATCATGAGGCCAATTTTCAGTCCTTTTGCATGGCCACCAGACTACATATAACTTACAAAATTATGACAATGTGACCTTCATACATGTTTTTGACTGGATTGAATTTCAGTCCAAAAACAATGCAACTTTTACCCCAAAAGATGTAATGGGCAAACAAGTGCTCCATCTTCCAAAATAATTTCTGAGAGCCCCAGCTTTGTGCTTTTCTGGCAGTAATAAGAAATGAATGCACAAATGATAAAATATTCATTTCTGTTCTCAAAAATGCTTTATTGGTCTCCTTTGCACTATGGAAATCCAAAGTGTCACTTAGCAAAAAATGTTATGTTTTTTTTAAAACATTTACGAACTTCTGTGACTTGTACCAATTTAACCTTCCTTGTCACTTTTTAGGTAACAGTCTCAACAATTATATATACTGTATTTCCAAATTCATTGATTCTATTCCACTAAAATTATCACACTGTTTCTTGCATGTTTTTAAAGAACATGGAATTTTGAAAATTGGCCTTCTGGTTAGCAATCAGTTCATATGTATTTTATCATGCCTGGAAGGAATGTTTAAATGTGTGCAAGAATTCTTTGTGGAATGTTCATCAGAATGGTACAGGCTGTTTTGAACTATGCAATATGTAGTTGTTCTTCAACCTTGTTACATGTATATGGAATGTTACCTGTGCGTGTTTTTATGTGTTTTAACGTGTATCCTCGGATATAGTTTGTAATCAGTTTCGACCTGTCGGTGCCTACAATTGTATACAGAGAATAAACAATATTAAAAGTAAACTAATTTTTTTAACCTTCTTTTCGGTCAAACATAAAGTTGGTTGAGATTGAGCTCTTGTTCCCAAAAGAAAAGAGCAGTAAAAGGGTACAGCTTTAGAGTTAAATGGCCAAATATCTGGGTAAACAATTAACATCACAATTTGTCATGGAAAGGAATCCAAATTGATTGGGTTAAGCACCCAAACAAGTTACATAAAATATTAATGCTTTCAATGCTCATTCTACCACTAGATGTCAGTATCATGAGCTTCAGAATTGTTATATCCAATTTGTAAATTCTGCTGAATACATATAGAGACAGGAAGTTATCATAATACAAACGGCGTCTTTGACAACAAAAACAAATTGCTGGAAAAACTCAGCACGCCTGGAGTCTATGGAGAGAAATCAGAGTTAATGTTTCGTGTCCAGTGACCATTCTTCATAACAAGTATTATCTTTTCTGCTACTGTATAATGTTACAGTAAATGTAATTAAAATTTCAGAAGTCTAGAACTGCTGCCTCATAATGCCAGGAATGCAGGTTCAATTTCAGCCTTGGGCGACTGTCTATGTGGAGTTTATACATTCTCCCCAGGTCTGCATGGGTTTCCTCCAGGTGTTCCGTTTTCCTCCCACAATCCAAAGTGTGCAGATTAGGTGAATCAGCCATGCTAAATTGTCCATAGTGTTCAGGGTATGTAGGTAGGTGCATTAGTCAGGGGTAAATGTAGAATAATAGGGTAGGTCTGAGTGGGTCAGTGTGGATTTGTTGGGGGTGAAGGCGTGTTTCCACACTGTAGGGATTCTATTCTAGATCTAATGGAGAAGCAATGCTGACCCATTATTAACTTCCGAAAACAATTGCAATCTATGACTGGATTATGAGTTCTCACAGACAGTGAAAGGAAGTGGGCATGAGCTGAAAGTAGCCTTCAGCCAACATGCCGATCTCTCCACTCCTTCGCCATCCAACCCTGACCAATTTCAAAGGTATCTAGGGATGTAAGGCAAGTATGGGAGGAGAGGGGAAGACTATGGGTCTATGTGCAGTAGGATGCCAACATTTATTATTTAGGGGAAGCAGGTGATAGCAATGCAGTTAGGCATGAAAGCCCGCCCCAGCACGCTTGAATGCAACAGTAGCACTGCAATGGAGCTCTCATTCCAATTTCTAATTTAGCATTGAAAGGGCTGGAGGCAATGCATTTCTATTTTTATGTGACCTCCCTCTTACTTAGCTTCCATTGTATCTGATCTATTAAAGTTGGAAAGCCTCTGATTATCCTTCCAATTTCTAGAGCCCATCCAATATCCTGAAGCCTGCCATCTGCCAGTAATTGGTCACTATAACAGACCTCACATTGAGTGACAGTTTCCCATATCACACAGATTTATAACTCATAATTCGACCTGACAGCAAGGTTCCGATGTCTGCAGGCAATATCCTGCATCACTTCACTGCCAGACATCCTGATTATCTTGCAATTAAATAAAGCTAGCCAATCCTTACTATGATCAAATTTCATGAATGCTTATCTCTGTGTATGTAAAACCTTCCATGAAAACAACAAGGGACTGTCAGAACAAAATCTCTGCATTCAGAAATTAATTTCTATTACTCAGTATTCCTTTATAGTGGTTCAAATAATTAGCTACTCAATTGATTGACATATTTATAGAAAATGCTAGTTCAGTAGACTCCTATTGAAACAAAGTCACTTTCAAGAATGTAGACATTTGGTCAAGTCAGTTTCATTTGACACTAGACAGTAAGGACTAAAGCTTATTTTTTTAGCATGGTGAGGGAGACAGAATAGAAATAGAGGACTCTACTCACTCCCTGAACCATTATCTTAGCAATGGATGCCAATTGGCAACCCTTTGATGGGAAGACTGCCAATTAGAGAAGCAGAAGGGGGGCTCCAAGCCCAATTGAGGCTATAAACTAAGGAATCATGTGACAAAGAGAGAGTGCCTTGAACAGGAACTTGGTCATAACTGGAATTGTAAAGGCCCCAACTCTCAGAATCAGCCTTTATTTTTACAGATGGCACAAAAAAGATAAAAGAAAGTGCCATTTTTAAAAACAAAACAGATGTCGGCACATTCCCTGGTAGAATTTGCTGGTACATTCAATTATGGTCCCAGTGCAAGTCTTTCTTTCCACACTTATACAAACTTTTTAATCATTGCTATAAAATACTACCAAACTTTCTTTTTCCACATCCAACACCTAATAAATGCAGTGGGCAACAAAAACTGAATGCAATGGTGTTGTCAATAAACATAATATTATGTGAATTAGTGATTTCACAATGGTAAGCGGATTGCCAATTTCTGAATTCTGTAATTTGGAAGACTGATGTGATGTCATCATACTGCAGACACTACATTATTTTTTGTCAGTACAGAGTTGGAGGTTGGAGCAGTACATCTGATTTGAGAATGTAAAATTCACTCCTGTTTGTTGGCCACTGTCCTGTTCGGCAATGTCAACAGATGAGTCACAGTACTAAGAAAGGAAAAAATTGCACCTGTGACAAACAAAATGTGTACCATCTCCATAAGTGGTCATGTATTATCTTGTTTCACATTGATTTTGTATCTCGTGAGAGGTTTCTCAATTCAGAGCCACGTCATTACCAATAGGCAAATCTCTTGATAAGGCATTCATTACCCTTGTTTATTCCATGAATGGTTGCTAATAATTACTGCAGATCAAACAATGAGAGTCATTGCATTTTCAGTGCCTTATTATTGTAGAACTTTGTGATCATGTTTTTACTTTTTCCTGCATTTTTCCACCTTTCCACATGCCTTCAGGATTCTTCCAGCTCAATGGTAGGTCTTCAGCTCTTCACATTTGTTTCTGTTACTTTATCTGTTTACTACCTACAACACTGCCAGTGATTAAAGAGGATTGAACTGCCTCATAGCTAGTAAATGTTATGTACTAGCTTGGCACCAAAATAAAGATATATATACTCTTTTTAGTGTTTTACTTCAAGAGTAATCCAAGCTATCAGACCAAATCTCCTACCCTACATTCTTGACATCACTTTCGTTAACAGTGAAATTTAACATTGTATATTTAAGTAAACAGTGTGGCTATATTTGTGGAGTTGAAATGCCCATCAGCCATGATTGAATGGCGGAGTGGACTTGATGGGCCAAATGGCCTTACTTCCACTCCTATGTCTTATGGTCTTATGGTCTCATATTCTGTTATGATGCATACTTAGTTGATTTTTTTAACAATGTAATTATAAAAGCAGTAGATGCTAAGTTTTCATATACAGGAAAGTAGAAAAAACTTACTGATTAGTGTACTCACTTACAGCAGGGCATTCTTTCCTTTCTCACTCCAGATTGTCTGACTTTTCTCTACCTCTGAAATCTATTTAGTAGCCGAACTGTGACATAACAAACTGAGCACCAACATGATATTTCAATAGATTTTTGGAAGCAGGCTATTTCAGGGTATCTGAGGTGCAGGAAAATTGACGTTTCAGATAAAAGTCCTTCATTGGGAAGGGCTGATGAAGGGCTTTTGCCCGAAAGGTTGATTTTCCCGCTCCTCGGATGCTGCCTGACCTGCTGTGCGTTTCCAGCACCACACTAATCTTGACTCTAATCTCCAGCATCTGTGATTTAGTGCCTATTTCAGGATATCTGCCTGCTTAAAATCTTCTCAGTACAACCAAGACCTTTTTCCACCTGATTAGATCCCTGTCATCTTACCCTTATTTAAATAACATTCTCCTGTTGTTCACAGCACTACCAACAAGTCCAAGAGCATACAAGCCCTTTCTAATCCCCAAAGGTGTTTGTGTTTGATTTATCCCTATAACCACCATTCCCATTCCAGCCTGGTCTTTATGCATCTCCCTTTTGAAAGAGGGATTGTCTTGCATAAATGTCTTTCAGACATTAGTTGTTGGAATATCATCTTAAAATTGCTGGTCTCAATGATCTTAAACTAGCACTCTCTAACTCTCTGCCTGTGTCTCAGTCAAATGGCCTGCATACCTTTGCATAATTTCTGTCTTTTCATTTGTTTTTCCTCATCTGTAACGTGAGAAACCCATGCCAGACCAAGGCAACCTACTACAAGGCCACTGCAAATATTATGCTCTGATCAAAAGCAAAGGATTTCATTTATATAGCATCTAACATTATCAAGATCATCTGAAAGTGCTGCACAGCCAGTGAAGTACCTTTGAAGTGTAGTCACTATTTTAATGTTGGAAATATGGCAGCCAAGTGGTGCACAGCAAGCTCCCATAAGCAGTATTGTGAGAATAACCAGATATCAGTTTGAATGGCACTGATTGAGGAACAAATATTGAACAGAGCATTGAGGAATTACTGCCATGTTCTTCTTCAAAGTAGTTGTATAAGACCTGTCACACTTAACGTGGACCTGATCTTGGTTTAACACCTCATCTGAAAAGTAAAACTTCCTACAGTGCAGCATTCCGTCAGTCCTGCACTGAAGTGTTGCCTACGAGGTTTCTGCTTAGCCCTCTTGTGGGATATGAGCCGGTGACCTCTGACTCAGGCGAGAGAAATATACCCACTAAGTCACGGGTGGATACCTAATTCAACAGTAATATCGCGCTGGCACATGATGATGACATGACAGACTCCAACATAATCTCCAGTAAAGCAATTTGACCAGATAGGTTTTGGAGCTCGATGTCAAATATAATAGCTATGTCCAAGATGGGATGTACAATTTAAAACAACTATAATTCTTACCATATGATTAAAAAAAATTAATGCCAATTTCAGAATGCACCAGTAAATTAAAAAGCACTTGAACCAGTATCAGTCAGATTTTGTCAACTGGGAATCTGTATCTCCATAGGAGCCCACAAGAATATTTCAAAGAGTCCATAAGAAGTAACCAGTGGAAATCCACATTTTGTCCTTTGTCTCATCCTGCTGCCCTCCTGACTAGAACTCTTTGCTTAATCTGCCTTGCTGAGTCAGATGTGGCCAGTCTGGTTGCTTAGATTATTCAGCCCATTATATGAGAGAGTCAGTGCTGTGATGAATGGGTACAGGTCGGGGACCATTGTTTTGCACTTGCCACAGCAGGGCAGAATGAGGATGTTCCGGTTCAGAGAGAAAGCAAGAGACACACCAGCAATGAACTAAGGGAGTATGTGAAGTCACCAACAGTAGTTTGATAAAGCCGGTAGATTTCTCAATTAATTTAGGCAAAAGCAACAGACAATGAATAATAAATGAGCGGCTGCCACTAAAGGAGGCTTCTTTCATATGTCCACCCACTATGTTACCCAATGCATGGGTGATATCCTCCATGGATTGGTCTTCAACTTGATAGTAGTGGGAAAAAAAAGACTACATCTAATTTCCAATTAACAAGCTAAAGGGTGTGAACTTACAGTTGTGTTTTAAAGTTATCTGTGCAGTAATAGACTTAATGACTGCATATATTAGACATGGCTTTTCTCTTTCAAAGATGTAACCTGACTATCACAAGCATTATGGAAGTTCATTCATACTCCTGAAACAATGTGGTGAATGCAGCAATGCTGATGCACTGTCTTAACTTTGTTTATCATCTTAAGTTAATTGGACCCTGGACAACAGTGCACTAAAATCTACCAAACCGTGCATCAGTAAAGAGGAACATCTCTTAATTCCATATCACTGTTTTAAACAGTGTGTGTTAAGAAAGATTATTTTTCTTAAAGATCCCCTTGCACTTTAATACCTTTAACATAATAATAACTTCACAAGAGCATTATAAAGTAAAATTTAACACCATGCCATATTGGGTCAGTAGCCAAAAAGCTTGCTCAAAAAGGTAACTTCTAAAGGGCATTTTAAAAGAAGAATAAAGATCAGAGATGTTTATTAAAGGAATTCCAGAGCTGACGGCCTCTGCAGCTAAAGGCAGAGCCATTAGTGGCAGAGCAATTAGAATTGTTTTGCACTTGCCACAGCAGGGCAGAATGAGGATGTTCCGGTTCAGAGAGAAAGCAAGAGACACACCAGCAATGAACTAAGGGAGTATGTGAAGTCACCAACAGTAGTTTGATAAAGCCGGTAGATTTCTCAATTAATTTAGGCAAAAGCAACAGACAATGAATAATAAATGAGCGGCTGCCACTAAAGGAGGCTTCTTTCATATGTCCACCCACTATGTTACCCAATGCATGGGTGATATCCTCCATGGTCTAGAGATGGTCTAGAAGTCAGAACTTAGATGTGTTCAGATATCTCAATGGGTTGTGGGACTGGAGGAGCTTACTGAGAAAGGGAGGGGTGAGAAATTTAAATTCAAGGTGTTCCTTCACTGGAATCCAATTATTGCTCAACAATTTATTGGAAATATAGGAAAACATTGGAAAAGTTGAGACAGCAAAGGTATTCACTCATTACCACCCTGGTCATTAAGTGATCAATCCTCTAGTCATACAAAATGAACAAATTGAAAATAATAACAAATGTAAATGTTTTAATTGTGTAACTAACTTTTGTACAGAAAACAAGACTTGTGTTACAGGGGGTCCATGGAATTTTTATAGCATTGGAGAGGGAACTCTCAGAAGCGTAAATGTTATCAATCATTGATGCAGAGCAGGTCTTATTTTGCAGACAACCAACAAGTCACCACTGAGTTAATCATTTTTAACAGGAACTCTAATTCTGGCTATTTTAAAATTTGGCTTTTTTCCCTGTAAGGTCAGTTTTGTTCCTTCCCTGCACAACAGATGAGCAGAGTTGTTTACAAGTAGGACTTGCACTAAAAAGAAATTGTCACCTTGATTTTTTGTGAGAAAGCTGTTTGAACCTATTTTAAATAATTTAGTTCTTTTTTAAGCTTTCCACAAATATATTAAAAGAAATCAAATAACTTTGGTAAACAAATCACACTGTACTCTTAGCTTTGCAGAATAGAAACTGGGAGAGGAAGGACATTTTTAGTTATAGTTTTAATTTGTTTTTCAGCCAAAAAGTGCAGCTTCCTTTTTTCATAAAAGTAGAAAATGCTTGAGACACTTAGCAGATCAAGCATTAGTGGAGAAAAAGAAACAGTTAGTGTTTCAGACTTCTGATGAAAGTTCAACAATTCTTGTTTCTTTCTCTGCTGAGCATATCCAGTATTTTCTATTTTTATTTCAAGTTTACAGCATCTGCCTTATTCTGCTTTTCCTTTACTTAACTACATCCTGTAAAAGGTAACCTATCACTGGCAAGGCCCACAGTTGCTGCTCATCTTCAATTACCCTTGAGAATGTGGAGAAGAGCCATCATCTTGTAATACAATCATTGTATTGGTGATGGTACTGTCACAGTGCTGTTATGGAGGAAGTTCCATGACTTAGATCCAGCAATGATAGATGAAGGGTTGGATGGCCATGGATGATGGAATTTCTATAAACTAAAATTTCTGTCCTGCCCTTAATGTATTCACTCTTGTCGAGGGTTTGACAGAGACGCTGGAGCTTTTTTCCCTGGATCATTGGAGGCTGAGGGGTGACCTTATAGAGGTTTTTAAAATCATAGGATGAATAGCCAAGGTCTCTTCTCCATGGTCCCAAATTAGAGGGCCTAGGTTTAAGATGAGAAGGGAAAGGTTTTAAAGAGAGCTGAGGGGCAACGTTTTCACACAGAGGTTGGTGCGTGTATGAAACAAGGAGGATGCCAGAGGAAGTGGTGGAGGCTAGTATAATTAAACATTTCAAAGGCACCTAAATGGATATATGAATAGGAAGAGTTTAGAGAGATATGGGCCAAATGCTGGAAAATGGGACTAGATTAATTTAGAATATCTGATCAGCATGGACGAGTTTGACTAAAGGGTCTGTTTCCGTGCTGGACAACTCTGTGACTCTATAACACTGTTTTCACTCATGTATATTAATTGCTGTTCATCCAAATATTGCCAATGTATTTGACCACAGAGGGTTAGCACAATTTTGATCCTCCCCCCCGCCCCCGACCTATCACCTTCATCCCCTCCCCCACTCACCTATTTTACTCTATGCTACTTTCTCCCCACCCTCCTCTAGCTTATCTCTCCACGCTTCAGGCTGTCTGCCTTTATTCCTGATTAAGGGCTTTTGCCCGAAATGTCGATTTTACTGCTCCTTGGATGCTGCCTGAACTACTGTGCTGTTCCAGCACCACTAATCCAGAATCTGGTTTCCAGCATCTGCAGTCATTGTTTTTACCTAGTTGATTTTAACCCTACAAGCCTGACCACCCTGTCTCAGCATGTTTCTGCCCCACTGAACTCATC
>NC_057727.1:11297612-11333511 GCF_004010195.1 Chiloscyllium plagiosum | reverse complement strand
TCCACCCTCCTCCCTGATCTATCACCTTCATCCCCTCCCCCACTCACCTATTGTACTCTATGCTACTTTCTCCCCACCTCCACCCTCCTCTAGCTTATCTCTCCACACTTCAGGCTGTCTGCCTTTATTCCTGATGAAGGGCTTTTGTCCGAAATGTCGATTTTACTGCTCCTCGAATGGTGCCTGAACTGCTGTGCTCTTCCAGCACCACTAATCCAGAAACAATTTTGATCATGTTCTTGTCAAGGTTCTACATACAGACACTGCTTCACCACCACCACCACCAAACCCAACAGATCAGAACTATAGGAGAAAAAAACACAAGTAGAGATCAAAGATTTGGAGATGCCGGTGTTGGACTGGGGTGTACAAAGTTAAAAATCACACAACACCAGGTTATAGTCCAACAGGTTTAATTGGAAGCACACTAGCTTTCGGAGCGTCGCTCCTTTATCAGGTGTTTGTGGAGGACACAATTGTAAGGCACAGAATTTATAGCAAAAGTTCAAAGATGTTTTAAACACTGCAAGACTGAAAGGGCCTCAAATGAATTAAATGTGGTGTAAAATATCTGTTTTGCAGCATTAGCAAATATAGTTAAATAACGTCTTTCAAAATTCATACAAGGGTGAGCATTTTGATTTTAATGGATGGAGTGGAATTTAGAGAGGGTGAGAAGTGGGGGAATTTCAAGCATAGTGAAGGTCCAACCAACTAAAATCCTCACGTAGTCAATCTCCACCAATCATTACAATTTCTTAATTATCAACATTTAGTTAGTATTTCATATAACAGTTTTAAAACTTCAAAACTACTTCTATGACATTTTGAGGTTGTGAAAGGTTGTAAATACACATTTAAAGACTATCCTGCTCAGAATGAGAGATAAAGAGAACAGCTTTATCTGGGATCTCAAACTGTCTCAATGGGTCAGATTAGTATTTCCCCAACAGCACCTTCAAGCAACAAAGGCAATTAGAGTCATAGAGATGTACAGCATGGAAACAGACCCTTCGGTCCAACCCATCCATGCCGACCAGATATCCCAACCCGATCTAGTCCTACCTGCCAGCACCTGGCCCATATCCCTCCAAACCCTTCCTATTCATATACCCTTCCAAATGCCTTTTAAATTTTGCAATTGTACCAGCCTCCACCACTTCGTCTGGCAGCTCATTCCATACATGTACCACCCTGTGTGTGAAAAAGTTGCCCCTTAGGTCTCTTTTATATTTTTCCCCCTCACCCTAAACCTATGCCCTCTAGTTCTGATCTCCCTGACCCCAGGGAAAAGACTTTGTCTACTTATCCTATCCATGTCCCTCATAGTTTTGTAAACCTCTATAAGGTCAGCCCTCAGCCTCCAGGGAAAACAGCCCTGGCCTGTTCAGCCTCTCCTTATAGCTCAAATCCAAAAAAAACAAACCTCCACCACCACCTTCTGTCTCCCACCATAAAACCAATTTTGCATCCGATTGGCAAGCTCACCCTAAATCCCATGTGATCTAACTTTATTAATTAGTGTGCTATGCAGACTGCAGACCCTTATCAAAGGTTTTACTAAAATCAAAGTAAACAATGTCTCCTGCTCTGCCCTCAATCTTTTTGGTTAATTGCTCAAAAAACAAGTTTGAGAGACAATTTCCCTCATTCAAAACCATGCTCATTATCCCTAAATTTCCTTGCCTCTCAATGCATGTAACTTCTATCTCTTCTACCTATGTCCTTTTCCAAGTGGTTGTGTGTCTTTGCTCATGGTTGTGTCATCAGTTTGATGTTGCTGCTCTTTGAAGCTTGTATTAATGGAATTTAAAATGATTTTAACTCATTTGTCCCTCCTAAATAAAATGTAAAATTCATCTTATGATGCCAGCTTTATACTCAAGAAAAAAAGAGGACATTTAAAAGTCATCTATGTAGCTACGCGAAGAGGAAGTTTTAGAGGGATTTGAGCCAAATGCTGGTAGATGGGACCAGATCAGTTTAGGATACATGCACGGTAGCTCAGTGGCCAGCACTGCTGCCTCAGCGCCAGGGACCCGGGCTCGACTCCAGCCCTGGCTGACTGTAATTCAGAAAGAAACAGCAACTTGAACACAAAATTCTCTCCTTTTATCTTGTATATTCCCAATTACAGAACACCTCTTCTTCTTATTTTCCATTGGACCCTCCCCCCACCCCAGTGGGACTGTCTGCTCTTTCAAATCTGGCAATTCGACCCACCATTGTTCTGCCATTCTCACATTCCAGGTCACTTAATCTGAACTACCAACATTTTCTCTCCACAGCACTCAACGCCCCTCCTCACCTGCCCAACTGTAGCATAGATACTGCCAACTCCAAACTTCACTTCAGCTCTGATGTACAGTCTTCTAGACCTGAAACATTAACTCGCTCGCTCTCCATGGATGCTGTCTGCCCCACTGTGATCTCCAGCATTTGTTGTTTTTGGTTTGCGTTTTTATATACAGGTATTACTTTTCACAGCCCCCAAATATCTTGAAATGCTTTATAGCCAAGGTTAAAAATCACACACCAGGTTATAGTCCAACAGCTTTATTTGGAAGCACTAGCTTTCAGAGTGCTGCTCCTTTATCAGGTGGTTACTTTGATGAGGGAGAAACACAGCAACCACTTTACATTCAGCAAACTCTCACAAAAATGATACGGGTGAAATAATTTTTTTATCATTGTTTGAGGGAAGGTTAGTGGTTAGGCTACCTGGAATAACTGTCCTTCAAAATAGCACCAAGGAATCTTTCACAACAACTCAAGCAAGCAGTTGGAGCATCAGTCCAATGTCTCATTGAAAGGCAACTCTCCTTCAGCACTGTGTTGGATTTTCAGCCTCAATTTCTGTGCTCAAGCCTAGAGCTATACTTGAATCTGGGATCTTGTGTGACTTAGAGGCAAGCAAGTGCTAGCAACTGAGACACAGATCATGGCTGATCTCACCTACCTGCATTTAGTTTATTTTGCTCCTCTTCACTCCTACCACTTACAACTTTGATCCTATACTTTAATTTCTATCATAGCTGTTCACATTGATGTTAAAGTCTTAACAAATTGGATTGATTTGTTTTTTGATCCGACACATGTACTAACAACAATCAAGCTCTTGAACTGGAGGGGCACCAATATCCTGGGCAGGGGGTTTGCTAGAGCTCTTTGGGAGAGTTTAAACTAGTTTGGCAGGAGGATGGGAACTGGAGCTATGGATGAGCGGCTGGGGTAATTGGTGAGCAGGCAGATACAGCATACAGAGAGTCTGTGAGGAAGGACAGACAGTTGCTAGGGCTCGGTTGCAGTCAGTGTAATGGGTTGAAGTAAGTCTATTTTAATGCAAGAAGTGTAAGGAATAAGGGTGATGAACTTAAGAGCACGGATCAGTACTTGGAGCTATGATGTTATGGCCATTACAGAGACTTGAATATCATGGGGGCAGGAATGATTGTTGAATGCTCCAGGGTGTAGATGTTGCAAAAGGAATAGAGAGGGTGGTAAAAGAGGTGGGGGAGTGGCATTGCTAATCAGGGATAGTATCACGCCTGCAGAAAGGGAGGTCATCGAGCAGATAGGTGGAAGTCAGAAATAGGAAAGGAGCAATCGCTTTATTGGAAGTTTTCTATAAACTCCCAAACAGCAACAGAGACACAGAGGAGCAGACTGGGAAGCAGATTTTGGAAAGGTGCAGAAGTAACAGGATTGTTGTCATGGGTGACTTCAACTTGCCTAATATTGATTGGAACCTCCTTCGTGAAAATAGTCTGGATGGACCAGATTTTGTCAGGTGTGTCCAGGAATGATTCTTGACTCAAAATATAGATAGGCTGACTAGAGGGGAGGCATTATTGGGTTTGTTGCTTGCCAATAACCAGGTCAGGTGACAGATGTCTCGGTGGGAGAACATTTCGGTGATAGTAATCACAACTCCCTGACCTTTACAATAGCATTTACTATAGGAACTGACGGTTTGGGAAAGTATTTATTTGGGGGAGGGGGAATTACAATGCTATTAAGCAGGAACTGTGGAGTATAAATTGGGAACAGATATTCTCAGGGAGATGCATGAAAGAAATGGCAGTTGGTTAGGGAGCACTTGCTACGTGTGCTGGATAGGTTTGTCCCACTGAGGCAAGGAAGGGTCAGTTGGGTAAAAGAATCTTGGGTGACAAGAGATATGGAACATCTAGTCAAGAGGAAGAAGGAAGTTTACTTAAAGTTGAGGAAGCAAGGATCAGGCAGGGCTCCAGAGGGTGACAAGATAGCCAGGAAGGAACGCAAGAATGGAATTATGAGAGCTAGAAGGGAGCATGAAAAAGACTTGATGGATAGGATTAAGGAAAACCCCAAGGCATTCTACACTTATGTGATGAACAAGAGGATGGCCAGAATGAGGGTAGGGCAGATCATGGATAGTGGAGGGAACTTGTGCCTGGAGTCAGAACAGGTAGAGGAGATCCTTAATGAATACTTTGCTTCAGTATTCACTAGTGAGCGGGACCTTGCCGTTTGTGAGGACAGCGTGAAATATGCTCGAACAGATTGATGTTAAGAAGGAGGTTGTGCTGGAAATCTTGAAAAACATGAGAATAGATAAGTCCCCTGAGCCAGACGGGAAATACCCAAGGTTATTACAAGAAGCGATTGCTATGCCTTTGGCGAGAATCTTTGTGTCCTCATGGTCCACTGGATACTATCAGATAATTGCAGGGGGCAAATGTTGTTCCCACAAAAGGGAATAGGGATAACCCTGGGAATTACAGACCAGTCAGTCTTCTGTTGGTGGTGGGAAAATTATTGGAGAGGATTCTGAGTGACGGGTTTTATGATTATTTGGAAAGTTTAGTTTGATTAGAGATAGTCAGCAGTACTCTCTGTGGATTGTTGTGGTAGAGAAGCTTTTGTAGTCTTCAGATCTCCTGAGCGATGCTGTCTGGAGCTATGCTCCTGGTAGGGTCACCCATGGCAATAAGGTCAAGGGTGAGGTCCCTGACAAAGAACACCAAAGAAGACCTGAACGGTGGAACAGGCGGGTGAAGTTACTTCGAACTCAACGGCTGTGAAGGTGGATGAAGGCTGCAGCAACTCCATCAGCTCCAATCGTCGTGGTCTCCATGTCATTGGAATCAGTTGGTTGATTTGTAAAGTATCATGTGTTCTTGGAGTGCAACATCATGTACACGTTCATCAAATACACGCACAGGCATCTTCGCTCTGTGGGCTACTTCAAGTCTTTCACTGACCGGTGGAGGGCGATGGGAGCAGGCGATGTGAATGAAGGCTGGAAGCTCCTAGTTAAGAGCTGTTATGAAAGCGGTGAATACTTGATTCTGTTCAACTTTTGAACAGAAGCAGGAAAGTTGTTCGGTAGCAGTTTTCACGTCAGAGCAATCCTCTTTAGGATCCACTCTGTTCACTCTGAACTGAGTGGGCCTAGAAAAGGTGCTCTAAAAATAGTCTGCTTCACCCCATCCTATCTAGAAAGCCACGTCCAGAGGGATCAACATTATGCGGTCAAAAAACATCAAGAAATGAAACTATGAAATTTGGAACCTGGAATATACAAACTCTTGAGTCTTTCATGATCGTGACATCTGGACAGACACCAAAATGTTAGTCTACAAAGCAGTGGTGATCCCAACACTCCTGTATGCATCATAAACTTGGACAACATACCGACAAAATCTGAAGACACCTGAAAAGTTCCATCAACACTGCCTTCGAAACATCTTGAATATCAGCTGGGAAGATAGAAGAACCAATGTCAGTGTGCTGAATAAAGCAAAAACAATAAGCATTGAAGCCTACATCATCAAGAACCAACTAAGATGGAACAATCATGTTGTTTAGATGAAAGATGAATGTCTGCAAAAACAAATCTTCTACTCCCATCTTAAAGAAGGCAAACATAAAAGAGGCAGACAACGGAAGAGATTCAAAGGCGTTTTAAAAGCCAACACGAAGAAATGTCATATCGACATTAACAATTGGGAACCAATGCCAAGGACAGGAAACTCTGGCAAACCATCATCCAAGAAGGAACAGCAACTTTCGAAGCCAACAGATATGCAGACCTGGAAGAAAAGAGAAGAAAACAGAAAGCGAGGCAGCAACAACCAAAGTCCAATCTGCCATCGGGAACTACTTGTTCTGAATGCGGAAGAACTTTCAAAGCCAAGGTTGGACAAATAAAACAACTTGAGAGTGCATAAATCAAATAATGGAACAAAGACCATCCTCCTCGACCTCAAGGGATAGCTACGATGATGATGAGGCAGCATGGCTTTGAGAGGGACAGGTCATGCCTCACAAGCCTGATTGAATTTTTTGTGGATGTGACAAACCACATTGATGAAGGTAGATCAGTGGATGTGATGTATGTGGATTTTAGCAAGGTTTTTGATAAGGTTCCCCATGGTAGGCTCATTCAGAAATTAATGAGGAATGGGATACAGGGTAATTTGGCTGTCTGGATACAGAATTAGCTGGCCCATAGAGGACAGAGTGGTAGTAGATAGAAAATATTCAGCCCAGAGCTTGGTGTCCAGTGGTGTTCCGCTGGGATCGGTTCTGGGACCTGTGCTCTGTGATTTTTATAAATGACTTGGATGAGGAAATGGAAAGGTGGGTTAGTGTGTTCGCTGATGACACAAAGGTTGGTGGAGTTGTGGATAGTGTGGAGGACTGTTGTAGGTTGCAACGGGACATTGACAGGATGCAGAGCTGGGCTGAGAAGTGGCAAATGGAATTCAACCTTTAAAAGCGTGAGGTGGTGCATTTTGGAAGGCCAAATTTGAATGCCTGTTAAAATGTAGCACTATCATAATATCCCCAACAGAAATTTTGTGAGGTGAAAGTATATATGAAAATGCAACATCATAACAGCAGTAACCAATCATGGCTTATCATATCTCGGCCTTGATTCCACTTTCCTGCCCCCTCCCTATAACCCTTCAACCTGTTACTAGTTAGAAATATGTCTCTCTGTTCCTTAAACTTACTCAATGTCTCAGCATTCACCAAAGTCTGAGTAGTGAATTCCACAGATTCACAACTATTTGAGAGAGTAAATTTCTCCTCATCTCTCTCTGATTTAAATCTTAACCCCTTATCCGAAAACTATGATCTCTTGATCTAAGGGTTGCTCCAAAAGAGGAAACATCCTCAAATTTGTATCAAATTTGTCAATCCCCTTTAGCATATTATATACTTCAGTTAAATCTCCTATCATTTCTTCCAAACTCTAGAGAATACAAGTCCAAATTTTTCAATCTCCTTTCATAAGCCAAACCTGCCACCTCTGGAATCAAACTGCCTGTGTATACCTTGTTCCAAGTTCAACTACATCCTTCCTCAAGTAAGGAAACCAAAACTGTCCACAGTGTTCCAGGTGCCGCCTCGATAATTTGCAGATTGACAGCTTCACTAAAACAGGTAATATCAGATTGCCTGCCAGCTGTAAAGGAGGCTGAGTTGCCATCAACTACTTTACACTCAAAATCTAAATTATCCCGATCACGTTTATTTCTTTTCTCATTATCCTCATTATCATTGCATACACAATATCCCCACATAGATTTCTTGGCTGTAAAAAGTGTGCCACAAAAAAAGCATATTATCTTGTTAACACTTCAGCACAATATATCACGCAGGTCAGGTTAGTGAGGTATGTACTCTCTTCTGAAACAACAGTGTATGTGTTTAAAAAAAAAATCACTAAAAATGTATTTTGGACATGTTGTAGAATGCATCAAATAAAGGATCTTAAAAATGCAATTTCTTTTATGAGGACATATTCTGCAACATTATTCAGTGCAAGAACTTCAAATAAGAAATCACCACACTACAAATATTGTTCAAAACTACTTTCAGTGCTTGAATACTTACAAATGAATCCATAGTACTTGCAGACTTTGTAGACTGATTTATTTCAGCCTGGAATCAGTAAAGGTTGTCTGGTCAGGTAGTCCTTTTTTAATCAATCTATTCAGACACATAATGGTGCATCTCTGTGGCTGTCACATCCTGAAGAACGTTATCACTGTGCCACGTGACCTCTTCCTTGTTGATGGATGATGGCATTCGTTTTTTTTTAATCAACCTGTTCAGATGTGTTATTCTTTTGGCTCAGAGGTAGGGACACCACCAATGCACCAACAGACCCCCTTGTATGATGGCAATCATATTAAACAATTAAGGAATATGATTGGATGTGGTTCATCAAAAAAATCAATTGCAGTTGATTAACAAGAAAATATGTAGCAAGATTATTGTGTGTATGAGTTTAAAAAATCTAAGGAACTACATTTCAAGTTCAGAAAGAATGATTTTAAATGTAAATTTTTAAATTTAAATATTCTCTAATCACGGTTTCTGGGGTTTTGTGATTCGTCATAAATAGCTCTGAACTTAAACATTCTTTCCAGTCCATCATCACTGTTATTAGCAGTGAGTAAAGTTTTAAATCCAGTCAAAATTGTGCAGTGAAAAATAATCTTCCACAACACAGAAAAATATTCCACTGGATACAGTCAGCTAACCTCTGTCGTTTACAGACTGGTTTGGACAGGCATGAAGTTCTAAACATTCACTTTCTTTTCAAGAAAGGAAAAGTCAAAATTATGGAAAATCCTCTGTACAATGGAGCAATGGGATTACCCCATTAATTCTCTGTTGGTGTGGGGTCAGTTCATCACATGTTAGTAATTTCTTTCCTGCTTACTCAAAATGATCTAGCCTGGCCAATCTCTGCCTCTGGATTCTATTTATTAGTTCATGCATAAAATATAGAACATAAGTGCAAGACTCAGAATGCAAAGAATACTTTTGTGATTTTTTTTCTTTGCTGTGCATTCTTCTGGTTTCTCACAATTATATACTGTATTTATATACAGAAGAATGCAGTGAGGTTGATTGAAGGCATCTATAAAGTGACCCAGCTATAACTATATCTTGCTGGGTATTTGTTTCATTCTGGGTATTTGTTCCCCTGTAAAGAAATGTTTGAAACCTTTCTTGTCACCACTTCTTTATCCATTTTATCCTTCATAAAAGAGGATTTGTTTTACGATGAAAAGTTGTGGTTATTAGCCAGAGTCTTTTCACATGATCGTCCAGGTTAGGGTTTCAACACCTGCAGTTATATAACTCAAAATGCTAAATATTGTCCTTTGAAAACTTGGTGTTTTGGCTGCTCTATCCTTAAGTGTGCCAGAGCATTTGTGAGCAAGCACAAACTTAACTAGAGCCCACATAAGTAACTTTTACTAAATTATTAGGCTGTCACTGTCAGAAATACAACAATTTATTGAGCCCTTAGATAGTTCATAGAATCTTAAGGTACAGAAGGCCATTCATCTCAATCCTGCCAATGCCAGATCTGTGTAAAGATTATTCAATTAGCTTTACTCCTTGCTTTTTCACCATAGCCTTGAAATTTCCCTTTCAAACTCTTTTCTGAATGCTACCATTGAATCTGTAGCCATCACCTTTTCAGGCATTGCAATAAATCTGTTTACCAAGTCTACTGCCAATGAAAACTGTTTGTTCTTATTTACCATATCAAAGCTTCTCAATTTTGAATAGATATATTAAACTTCCTCTGAACATTAATTGTTCTAAGGAGAGTAAACCCAGTTTTAAGAAGAACAATCCCACTTTTCCTAATTTCTCCACATAACTGAAGTCTTCATCTCTGGTGTTACTCGAGTGAGTTTCTTTCTGCAACTCTTCCAAGGCATTCATCATTCCAAAGCATTGGAGTCCAGAATTGGACACAATGCTCCAGCTGAGACAAACCTATAGTGTATAAGGTTTAGATAATTTCCTTGCTTTTAAACCTTCTGCCTCTATTTATTAATCCTGTAAAGTTCCTTACCAGTCTTATCAACTTGTTCAGCGATCTTCAAAGACTTGTGTATGTGAACCTTGAGATTTTTGTAATTTAAGGTGTCCAAAGTAACACCTAACAATGTAAGGTATTGCATTTCCAATGCAGAAAAGTGCCATAATGGCTTTCCTGTTAATTAAAGAAGACAAATCATATTAAATGTCCTTCTAATGTTAATAAAAACTGAAAGTACAAAATTAAACTAAACAGGTCTGGCAGCATCTCTGGAGAAAGAAATAGAGCTAACATTCTGAGTCCAATGTGACTCTTCTCCAGAACTGAGAACTCTTAAGTGTAGTTTGTTGATTTTTCTGGTTGCAGCCTGTTTATGTTTTGAACAGACATTAGCAACACTTTAAGCTGGAAAAAGCGTACAAGAGTTGTAATTAAAATACAGTTACTGCAGTAAAATCCCAGTCACGTAACATAATTTTCTTCAGCATGTTGAACTTCTTAAAGGAATGTGATCAGAAGTTCTTGTTGAAAGCAGTTTACTTTATAGTAGAATAGTCAGTTATGCTTTGGTCAGTCATGTTTCTTGTTATGCGATAGATTAAGATGATGACCCTCTATTTCAATATAGTCATGTAATAGTTTCATATTTTTCATTCCAGGTAAAGACTGAGATCAGTGTTCAAAGTAAGCACCAGACAATGCAAGGTATTGCATTTCCAATCCAAGAAAGTGCCATTACGGCTCTCCTCTTACTTAAAGAGAAGAAGATCAATTACATCCAACTGGTATGTAACTCTCTTTTCATTCAATATAGATTGAATTAATTTCGCCATTGGAAGTCTGCATCTTGTATGTAACAAAATGGACAGACTGTGTGTGTGTGTTTAGCAGAAACAGCGAGATTAGTGTACAGTCTCAGGGACATTTAGTGTGTATGTTTCACACCTGATATTACTTATCTTTATTTATTAGGAAAATGGGAATAAACTAAATTGTCTTTGGAATCAGTAACCGGTTTTGGTGAAAGGGAAAGAGTTGTAATTTCCACTGAAATTAATTAGCAGAAGAGAAAGAAAAATCTTTTGCTGTTATTCTACCTGGAGACCTCAATTTGATTACTTTAATAACCAGTTGAAATACAATTCATGCACACATTAATGCAAACCAGACTGCCAAATATTGCTTTCTTTTCTGTGACATATATGGCCAGCTTTCTTCTTGATTTACATATGTGAATTGCTCATGTTAATAGTCTAACAGTAGTTTGACCCTGGGACTTCATATTTTCAGTTGAATAAACAGTCACATTATATAACTTAAATTTCACTTCTCAATGTAATTAAAAGACCTTTCATTTGGAAACTGCAAAACTGAATTACTGATGCTTAACTTTTGCTTTGATGACGAATGTGACCATATACCTCACTGATAGCAGAAGGCTAATCATGTACTTGAGCTCACGTATGCTAAATTTATTATCTTAGTGTCTTCCTGTGATGAATGCAACTATAACTTATTGACATTTACAAAAACTTTGAAGTACTGTAACTACTCAATAGGTCTGACAGCAGACCTGTGGAGAGAGAAACAGAATTAATGTTTCAAGTCAATGATTTTTCATCAGAATTGGGAAAAGTTAGAGATGTAATAAGCTAAACAAATATAGAGGAGAAGGTCTTTGGACTCCTCCATCGCCAGACCACAACAACACGACGGTTGGAGGAGGAGCGCCTCATCTTCCGCCTAGGAACCCTCCAACCACAGGGGATGAACTCGGATTTCACCAGTTTCCTCATTTCCCCTCCCCCCCCACCTTGTCTCAGTCAAATCCATCGAACATCTTCTTCCTGACCTCTCTGCCCCCACCCCAGTCTGACCTATCACCCTCACCTTGACCTCTTTCCACCTATCGCATTTCCAACGCCCCTCCCCCAAGTCCCTCCACCCTACCTTTTATCTTAGCCTGCTGGACACACTTTCCTCATTCCTGAAGAAGGGCTTATGCCCGAAACGTCGATTCTCCTGTTCCCTGGATGCTGCCTGACCTGCTGCGCTGTTCCAGCAACACATTTTCAGCTCTAACCAAATATAGAGATAGGGATGGGAAATAAAAAATAATAGAAAAGGCATGTGATAAGTTGTAAAAGGAGGGGGGGAGATGATAAAAGGGCAAGTGCAAAGCAGAAGAAAGTAGTCATAAGGAGGGAACAAAAATTGGATCTAGAGGAAATGAAAAAGACAGGAGCAGATTCATTACCTGCAACTGCTTCCCAAGAAAATGGGAGTAGCGGTTATATCTCAAATTACTGAACTTCATACAGAACACTGTAAATCATCTAATAATGTGAGATGATGTCTTTGAGCTTCATTAGAACAGTGTTGGAGGCAGAGTTCAGAATGCGAAGGGGTAGAGAATTACAATGGCAAATGACTGAAAGCTCAGGTCACACTTTCAATTTGAATGGAGATATTCAGCTAAATAATTACCCAATTTTGTGCAAAGATGTGTGTAAGTTCAGGTGATTGGTCAGTATATAAAGTACAGAAGCCAGTAACTCTTAGATTAATCAGAGGAAATTAATTAAAGTCTGCAAGGAAGCTAGCTCAGAATGTAAAACTGATAGCAAGAATTTAAGAAAAAATTTAGTAAAGTGAGTGTTGGTCCTCTGGAGAGTGAGAATGAGGAATTCATAGTAGGTAATAAGGAAGTGACAGAAGAAATTAACAAATAATTTGCTTCTGTCTTCACTATAGAGGATACAAAAATAACATTCCAGTGATTGCTATAGATCAGGAGGTGGAAGGGAGAGAGGAACTTGACAAAATTACAACCGGGGGGGAGCGGAACAAAACAAACAGATAGAGTTACGAGCTGACAAGTCTCCAGTCCTGAGAGACTTTATCCTTGAGTTTTAAAAGAGTTGGTTAGTAAAGTAGTAGCTGCATTCATGTTAATTCTCCAAAATTTCCTCTAGATTCAGGAAAGGTTCAGTTGGACTGGAAAGTAGCAAACATGATTCCTCTATTTTAAAAGGGAAGGAGGCAAAATACAGGAGACTTTAGGCTGGTAAGCTTGATGTTTCTCATGGAAAAGGTGTTAGAATCAATCATTACAGAGGCTATAACTGCACACTGAAAAAAATCAAGGTAATCAGAAAGAGTCCGTGTGATTTTATCAAAGGAAAAAAAAATTTAACCAATTTACTGGAGTTTTTTGAAGGAGTAGCAAGCATTGTAGACAAAGGGGAGGCAATGAGAACGGACGTTTAGACAATAGACAGTAGGTGCAGGAGTAGGCCATTCTGCCCTTCGAGCCTGCACCACCATTCAATATGATCATGGCTGATCATCCTTAATCAGTATCCTGTTCCTGCCTTATCTCCATAACCCTTGATTCCACAATCCTTTCTTAAATGAATCCAGAGACTGGGCCTCCACTGCCCTCTGGGGCAGAGCATTCCACACAGCCACCACTCTCTGGGTGAAGAAGTTTCTCCTCATCTCTGTCCTAAATGGTCTACCCCGTATTTTTACGCTGTGTCCTCTGGTTCGGCACTCACCCATCAGCGGAAACATGTTTCCTGCCTCCAGAGTGTCCAATCCTTTAATAATCTTATATGTCTCAATCAGATCCCCTCTCAGTCTTCTAAACTCAAGGGTATACAAGCCCAGTCGCTCCAGTCTCAGCAAAGGCTTCACCTTTAACCCTCTGCGCTCCCAGATTAACCCCCAGACCTCCCCCTCACTGAGGACGAATGTTTAGTCCTCAACAAAGGCCTCACCTTTATCACTCTACGCTCCCAGATTAATGAGTTTGACACACACTGAGACCTTGAACGTTCCATCCACTGCCTCCGCCTCTGAGCTCACTTTTTCAAACAAGACACCCGCCCCTTCACCCCTTCTCCCGCCTCCAACACACCCCATCCACCTGGACACCCCGTGCCGGCCTGCTACCCGCCCTTGACTTCTTCATTTCAAACTGCTGCTGTGACATCAACTGCCTCAACCTCACCATCAAACCCGGAGGCAAGGGGCGCGTAGTAGTAGTGTGGCGCATTGACCTCTACAACACTGAAGCCAGGCACCAACTCGCAGACACCTCCTCCTGCTGCCCCCTTGATCACGACCTCACCTCCCATCACCAAACCATCATCTCCCAGACCATCCACAACCCAATCACCTCTAGGGATTTCCCATCCACAGCCTCCAACCTCATTGTCCATGAACCTCACACCACCCGATTCTACCTCCTGCCGAAGATTCACAAACCTGACTTCCGCGGTCGACCCATTGTCTCAGCCTGCACCTGTCCCACTGAACCCATCTCTTCCTACCTCGACACCATCCTGTCCCCCTTAGTCCAGGAACTCCCCACCTACATTCGGGACACCACCCACGCCCTTCACCACCTCCAGGAGTTTTGTTTCCCCGATCCCCAACGTCTCATCTTCACCACAACATCCAGTCCCTGTACACATTCGATCCACCACAACGAAAGTCTCCAAGCCCTCTGTTTCATCCTCTCACACCGTCCCAACCGGTACCCTTCCACCGACACCCTCATCCGCCTGGCTCAACTCGTCCTCACCCTCCACAACTTCTTCCATTCCGCCCACTTCCTCCAACCAAAGGGGTAGCCATGGGCACCTGCATGGGACCCAGCTATGCCTGCCTGTTTGTTGGGTACTGGAAAAGTCCATCTTCCGCAATTACACCGGCACCACACCCCACCTGTTCCTCCGCTACACCGATGATTGTATCGGCGCCACCTCGTGCTCCCATGAGGAGTTTGAACAGTTCTTCAACCTTAACAACGCCTTCCATCCCAACCTCAAATTCACCTGGACCATCTCGGACACCTCTCTCCCCTTCCTGGACCTTTCCACCACCGTCTCCGACAACCAACTAACCACAGATATCTACTACAAGCCCATCCACTCGCACAGCTACCTAGACTACACCTCCTCCCACCCTACCTCCTATAAAAAATGCCATCCTTTATTCCCAATTCCTCCATTTCTGCCGCATCTTTTCCCAGGATGACCAATTCCACCTCAAAGTCCCAGATGGCCGCCTCCTTCCAAAATCGCAACTTACCTTCCCACATGGTTGACGATGCCCTCTAGCGTATCTCCTCCACTTCACACACTGTCGCCCTTGAATCCCACCCCTCCCAACACAACAAGGACAGAATGCCCCAGTCCTCACCTTCCACCCCATTAACCTCCACATACATTGCATCATCCTCCACCACTTCCGCCACCTCCAAACGGGACCCACACCAAAGATAAATTTCCCTCCCTACCCCTATCAGAGACCATTCCCTCCGTGACTCCCTCATCAGGTCCCCCCCAGCCTACACCCCACTCCTAGCACCTTTCCCTGCCACCTCAAGAAGTGCAAAACCTGCACCCTCACCACTCCCCTCGCCTCCATCCAAGGTCCCAAGGGATCCTTCCACATCCGTCAGAAATTTGCCTGTATCTCCGCCAATGTCATCTGCTGCATCCATTGTGGTCCCTCTACTTTGGGTAGACAGGATGCCCTCTTGCAGATTGTTTCAGAGAACATCTCTGGGACACCTGCACCCACCAAATCCACCACCCCATGAACATTTCAACTCAACTCCCCCTCCCACTCCGTCAAGGATGTGCAGGTCCTGGGCCTTCTCCTCTACCTAACCGCTACCCGACACCTGAAGGAAGAACACCTCATATTCAACCAGGATAAATGTAGATTTCAACAGCTTCCTCATTTACCCTCCACCCACACTATCCCAGTCCAAGCCTCCAACTCGGCACCACTCTCCCGACCTGTCCATCATTACCCCCTCTGAGCTACCACCTTCTCTCTCACCTTATTCCACCTATCACTGTCTCAGCTACCCCCAACCCCCCACCTCCCAATCCCCCTCCCATTTATCTCTCAGCCACCGGCCCACAAGCCTCATTCTTGATGACGGGGTTATGCCCGAAACGTTGATTCTCCTGCTCCTCAGATGCAGCCTGACCTGCTGTGCTTTCCCAGCAACACACTCTTGACTCTGATCTCCAGCATCTGCAGTCCTCACTTTCTACTAACCTATAGGCATGCTTTACTTGTATTTCCAGAAGGCATTTAATAAGCTGTCACATCAAAAATTATTATAGAAAATATAATCTCATGATGTAGTAAGTTTGTATTAGTACGAATGAAAATTGGTTGGCTTAAAACACAATATGCATAATTGGAACTTTATCTGATGAGCAAGGTGTGATGAGTGGAGTCCTACATGGATCTTGCTTCAATAATTTACCATTTACACCATTTGATCTCCCATCCCACATCCTGAACAGCAAATACAATATTCTAAATTGAAAATGCATGTTAGTTACTCTTCCAAATAGCGGAGGTGTTTGGGGTCCTGAGCAGGCAAAGGGCAGGAGAAGCAAATCCCTCCTGTGTAATTCCTGTGTAATCAAGTTAGCTATGGAAGCAAATTATTTGTAATTGATATTGATTAACTTGCTCTTCTTTCAATTCAGTATTCTATATTAGCTGTTCAGATTGACATTGAAGGGGAAGAATTTGCAGGACTATGAGAAAAAGAGAGGTGGAGTAGAACAAATTGGACAGCTCTTACCAAGAGGCACCGTTAGTCCAAATGGCCTCTTTCTGTGTCATGTCCTTTTGTGATACTATATTCCAAATGTTTATGATGTACTAAGAAAAGAGGAAGAACTATATTGCTATAAATGACATGTTTAGCTAAAGCAACTGCTTACTTTTTAAAAATATTCCTTTTCTTCTCCACCCTTCAGAAACTGGATACAGAGAAGGAAACCATCAACTTGGTGCATACAGATGTCACTGACATCCATGACTTGCCAAAGAGAATCCCAAGTAATGCTGCTCGCTATCATTTCTTCCTCTATAAGCACTCACACGAGGGGGACTACTTAGAATCAATTGGTAAGTTGAAAAATGTATGACTGTAACATTTTGGGCTTGCATAGGTTTTATTTACTTCTCTTCCATCCTCTCATCATAGCAGCTCACCCAAAATGCCTGCCTATTCTCCGTCTAAAAACCGAGGTAATCTGTGTTAGCAAACAACGCAACCATGCAGAGTTGGGGGTGGAGGTGGGGAAGGGGGAGGGGGAGGGGGAGAGAGCAGGGGCATCAATACCAGCCTGTCTGTGCCTTGCACTCTTTGTAATTGCTGTTGAGCAGGTATTCCAGTGGTTAGCCAATCTAATTTTTCTCTCCTGTTACTGGATGCTGAGACCATCCTGGCCCTGTGATCAGCAATCTCAGCATAGACATTCCTGGTCGAGATGGCTCAGAACAACACCAAGAATTAAAGTCATCTGTTCAACTATAAGAGAATCTTGCTGTTTTTAAACAAAAATATCAGTTGCTGTTTTCCTGATTTTCTTCCTATCCCAATTCCCCCTGTACATATTTCAGGACATACTTAAAAATCACACACCAGGTTATAGTCCAACAGCTTTATTTGGAAGCACCACCTGATGAAGGAGCAGTGCTCCAAAAGCTAGTGCTGCCAAATAAACCTGTTGGACTATAACCTGGCGTTGTGTGGTTTTTAACTTTGTACACCCCAGTCCAACACTGGCGTTTCCAAATCATATTTGAGTACTTTAGTATTCCAGGCCTGTCTTTAACTCAACGGCATAACTTTAATATGATAGGTAGTAGTGTATATGGACTATATAGATTTGAATAAAAAGTGACATGTAATAAATTACTATAATCAGAATGTTCAAATGATGACCATAAAGTGCCAAATCCACTGCTCAGTAATATGCAGTTAGCTGAAAGATGTAACTAAATTACCACCTATTACGCCGTGTCAAACTGCTGTAATTGTGCCTCTTGATGCTGTGTTCTTTTATTGGAACATGTAACTTTCTTTAATTGTTCTTCATTTCTGTCCATTTTTCTCCTGCACACCCACTGTTACAAATAGCTTCAACTATGCTTTGTCCTGACAACTCTCACAAATGCATTTAAAAGATTGTCTATTCATGTTCAGTGAATAAATTACAGTAGAAAAAAGGAAACAAAATTCCAGGTTCTCGCAGAACTGCAATTTGTCTGTTATTTCCAGTTGTGGTGAGTTTGTTATTTCTCTTCCTACAGTGTTTATCTACTCCATGCCAGGGTACAAATGTGGTATTAAAGATCGTATGCTCTACTCCAGTTGTAAGGGACCTCTACTGGATGTGGCAGAACAAGAGCTACAACTGAAAGTTGTCAAAAAGGTAGTCATGTCTGTGTGTGTCTGCAGAAACCATGGGCCAAGCCATTGTACTACAGGAGTAAACAAGGAATTGGGACTGTTTCTGGGTCCCCACCTTTGGGAAAGCAGTCACTTACATGAGTTCTTACAGAGGCACCTCCTTACTTGCAATTGGAACAGGCCTCCTGTTTAATTAAAGGAAGTCAGAAAGTCCAAGTCTCTCAGCAGTACAGCAGTGGGGTGACTTCAACTGCTTTGTACAGTCAGACTTCCATTGACTTGGAAAATCTTTGCTGTTAAACACTTGCTCCTGTAATTTGTGGAATGCTGAGCTGGCAAAGCTGGCCCAGTGTTGGATCTCTTTGTTAATGGTGGCATTTTGAGAGCAATGACTGCCAAGATATGGGAAGTGCTCAACATCCCATATGTTTACTTGACTGTTCCTTGACAAGTTTCTTGTATGCTGAAGCGAAAGCTTGAGAGTGACTTGCAAATCTGATGCAAAGTAGGCAATGACTCTGCAGCCCTCACAAACTGTAGATCATGTTAACCTATGGTGGTTACTTTAGTTTAGATTTTGTACAGAGGGGACTGAGATTAAATATTTTTCCATCTGTGCACTATGTAATGCAGACAGCAGAGAGCAGGTAATCTGTGCTGCGATGAATAACCAGTGTCAGGTAAATGTTAAGGGGGTTATCACATAGTCTTGTTTGACCCTGACTCAGATATTGAAGCCATGTGTTCAGATCTCCCACTCAAGGCAGAGGCTGTCAATTCAGTACAAAACAGATGCAGAATTGTAATGAAGTTCCTTGGACATCTTTGAAGCAAAATTCACAGAGCCTAACAGCTTACAGAGAAAAGTTGTAGAATGACTTAAACACAAAGATAAAAAATTTAAATCTAAGGTACTGAGGAATTGGAGCCACTGAAGATCAGCAAGGCTGAGAATGTTCAGCTGCAGAGAAGGATATACTTAGCAGAGGTTTGGATGAGCTGAAGTCTGCACAGAGTAAATGATGTCCCAGCCAGGAGACCAGTGGTACACCAGAGTCTAAAGATAACAAAGACTTTAGAGTTCACTGGTAGGTGGGCTTAGATCATGGTTGAGAAAGTTATGTTACAAAACTGTAAGTCTGTAGTTCTGATAATGGTGAGGTATCAGAAAGAGGGATGGAGTTCAGCATCAAGATCAGTCTACTATTTGGAAACCACTCTGAATAGGCAACATAAATTATTTTCTGATCTGATGTGTATGGTAATACAAACACTACTTTGCTATGTTTAAAATTCAACTGGTTTAAAAATCTGTGAATAAGATAGCTGTTTCAAAATTGTATTTTTTCAGATTGAGATAGACAATGGTGAAGAGCTAACACCAGATTTCCTTTATGAAGAAGTCCACCCTAAACAGCATGCTTTCAAACAAGCTTTTGCAAAGCCAAAGGGACCGGCTGGAAAGCGTGGAATGAAGCGGATTATCAGAGGAGGTGGTGATGCAGAAAATGGAGAGGATGTTTAAAAAATAGACCGTCGGACCTAAGGGACTTTGGACTGACTTTCTAATCTTTAACACTGAACTTCAAATTTACATTAGAATATATATTTACATCAGTTGAACCTCCTTTTTTTTGCCCTTTTTCTCCCAAAATATGATAAGCACCTTTTTAGACTTTTTAATTATTGCTGACGCTTGTTTCAGAATCTTTGGGAGAGTTTTTGATTTGTACAAGGTCTGTCATGTCATCGTTCTATGAAACACAAAATAATTGGCACAGTTTCATGGCAGCTTTGAATTCATTGCCTGCTTTAACATATCCCATTTATACTTTGAGATTAGGATCGGTGGGGAACCAGACAATCTCCACTGAATCTGCTACTGAATGCACTACAATTATCCCAAACTAAAAAACAGTAGACATCCTATCAGGTTCCCATCTCAGAGGGAAAGCTAGTGTGGTGCTTTTCAAGGTTTGACCAAAAGCAACAAAGCATAATTTTTAATTTGAATGACAATAAATGGGGGAGAATGCAACTATTTTCTTACAAACACTACACGCTGTTCACATTCAGAAGTAATTAAAAAATTCATTATCTGTTAGTAATAGTAACCAAAATTGAAAACAGTTCCTGAAAATTCCTAAACTAACTTAAAAGACTGGTGTACAAATCACTAATAGACCACTGGGTACCCAAATCCACAATGCCAAGGGCTCAGATATGTGATTTCTGTAAAAAAACTCTTAGGAGGTTAAATCCATAATCTTCAATTTGAACTTCCAGCCAACGCCTCAGATACATTGGTGCATGTTCACCACAAGCTCATACTCTTCCAGCAGATTGTGAGGGAATTGGAAAGCTTTACCATAATCTATTACCATGGAAACCAGACACCATTGCCAGAAAACAAATGTTGGATGAAAGTATCAGTCCGTGAAGTTGCTCCCAGTTCCCTTTTACTCTCAACTTTTACTAGATATTGGTTAGAGTGGACAATGACTTCCTATTTTAATTTCAAAGGAGCAAGTGCCCAATGTAGGCCATTTTGGCATATCATCCAAATTTACCTATTGCATATTAGGGCTCTGTACACAAAGGGAGCAGGAATTTGGAATAGAGTTCACAGCCTCCTGGTTCTGAACTTGTATTTGTTTTGTTGTTGGAGGACTGTACGTTTCTACTGGAAGCTGATATTGTGGTACTGTAAGTTAATTCACGAAATGCACTTTGCTTCAGTATAGCTGTAGATAGAGAATATACCTGAATTTGCAGCTGTGGTGTCTGTGGGACTAGAACCATAGCACTAGAACTAATTGATTCAAGTAGATCCAAAGGTGAATTTAGATAAGAGTCAATGAAAAAGTGTACATCAAGAGAGGCTGCACTCTGCACCTTTCACCAACATTTCTTTTTAATGTGGAGTTTTGACCATTTCTAAAAGATAATAAATTAATTTTAACTTGTGTAAATCACATCAGGTTTTAAATCTGTCATGTTCATCAGTTATTTTGGGCAGCATACCTGCTTAGCAGTGTGCGGACAGCTCTGTTTATTGATTTGTGCTGCTTAGGTATCCATTATTGCAGTCAGTCACTACATTGATTAAATAAAAACAGAAAACACTGGAGAAACTCAGCAGGTCTTGCAGCACCTGTGGAGAGAAAATAGAGTTAATGTATCAAGTCCCGTGACCCTTATTGAGAACCAAGTCATTGGACTTGAAACATAACTGTTATTCTCTCTCCATAGGTGCAGCCAGATCTGTTGAGTTTCTCATACATTTTGTTATTTTATATTGTCAGCATCTGCTGATACTTTGATTTTATTTGATTACAGTGATTAAGATCATCATCCTTTTTCCCAATGTATTGTATTGATTTGGAAGCATGTTGTAGTTTATTTGGGACTTCGTCACATGAATTATTGAGATCTTTTGCAATGTGCCACATTGATTTGTGTCGCATTGGCTCCCATTGGATACAGTGTAGTGAAGGTTTTCTAAAAAAGGCAATTATATTTGGAATAAAACAAGGGAACTGATAGCCTGTACACTACTCTCAATCATCCGCAAAATGAAGGAAGGTGTAATTGGCAATACTTTCAAACCACACTGACTCACCAATAACTTGTTTACCAATATTCCATCTAGATTTCTCAACACCCACTCAGCTCTAGACTGCATCACAGCTTTAGTCCAAACATGGACACAAGAGGTGAATTCTAGAGATGATGTGAAAATTAATTACCTTTGACATCAAGGTTTCATTTGACTGAAACATCAAGGAGCCCCCAGAAGCCTGTGAGAATCAAGGGCAAATCATCCTGCTGGTTGGAGGCATGTCTAGCATAAAGGAACATTGCTGGAGGCCACTTATCCCAGCACAGAACACTGATGCATGAGAACATCAGGATAGTGGCTTCTGCTCTATTAATGACCTTCCCTCCAAGATAAAATGAGAAGTAGGAATGTTTGCTGTTGTTTATAATTCCATTTCCATTTGAAACTTTTTAGATAATGAAGTGGTGTGCTCCTGCAGGCATCATGATCAGGACTATTTTCAGGTTTGGTTTAATTAGTGGCATGTCATATTTTATCAGCCATGACCAAATGGCGGAGCAGATTCAATGGGCTGATTTGCCTAATTCTGCTCCTATATCTTATGAACTTATGAACGTTCATACAAATACTAGGCCATGACCACCTTCAACATTTTCCCTTGATACTCAATAGAATTACCATCACTGAAACCTCCTCATTAACATCCTAAGGGATCATAATTAACCAAAACTTTATTGTATCAGCTATATAATTACTGGGCTACGAGGTCAACAGGTCACAGAAAGAGAATTCTGTGGCAAGTCATTGGCCTCCTGACTGCCCAAAGCACAAGTCAGAAGAATGTGATCCAGTGCCTTCGCTTGACCGAATGAGTACAACACAAGAAGCTTGTCACATTCCAAAACAGATCGCGTGCTTGGCACTCCACCTGAAACGTTTAATCTTTGCACTACTAGCCTACTATTGCAGTGCCTGCCACCAGCAAGATGCCCTGCAGCTACTTGCAAAGGCTCCTTCAACTGCATCTCCAAAACCAACCCTCTGTTAGGACACAACATATGGGAATAATACCAGCTACAATTTCCTCTTCGAGTTACAGACCACCTGAACTAGGGAATACATATCATTCCTTCTGAGTTAAACTGCTGGAGAATCCTACTTAACAGTACTGTGGGAGTGCCATAATCCAATGAATGAACAAAAGTAAACATGCCCATCTCTGCAATATCCTCTTCAGTTATTGAGAAATAAACCCATAACCGAAAAAATTTATGTCTTTCATTAGATTATTATTTGAGCTGTTTCTAGCTCAAGCTCAAGAATTGGTGTTCCCTTCCATTGTTCACTCTGCACTAATGAATTTAAGTAAACTCCCAGATCCAGTCATATGGTGACTTTCTGTTTTGTTTACTGCCGTACACTTGAGAGATAAGCCTTTTAGTTTGCAGCCCGCCCAGATTTAGTCTTATTGCTAACTGTGGGACCATGAAGCTGCTTCCTTGCCTGGACACAGAATTAAAAAGCAATAAAGAATTTTAGTAGCTATTCTGCTAAGTAGTGCACCTATTATCTTCATATAATTCCTCATGCAGTGTATGTGTGTTGTGAAGACTTCAAGATAAGAAAAATTCAGTCTTCTAGATGATCTTGGCTCTTTATCTGACAGCTTAGGAATACCCGAGTTATGTGGCCAGCCTCTCACCTGAGGTCCCACCAAAGAATGGGCGGCACGGTGGCACAGTGGTTAGCACTGCTGCCTCGCAGCGCCAGAGACCCGGGTTCAATTCCCGCCTCAGGCGACTGACTGTGTGGAGTTTGCACGTTCTCCCTGTGTCTGCGTGGGTTTCCTCCGGGTGCTCCGGTTTCCTCCCACAGTCCAAAGATGTGCAGGTCAGGTGAATTGGCCATGCTAAATTGCTCGTAGTGTTAGGTAAGGGGTAAATGTAGGGGTATGGGTGGGTTACGCTTCAGCGGGTCGGTGTGGACTTGTTGGGCCGAAGGGCCTGTTTCCACACTGTAAAAAGTCTAATCAAAATGGGGTATGATGGTCTAATGGTATTCTCACTAGACTATTAATCCAGAGACCCAGATAATAGGGACTCAGTTTGAATCGTGTCCTGGCAATGGTGGAATTTGAATTCAATACTGTTTTTGAATTAAGAGGCTAACGATGGCCGTGGAACTGTTGTTGATTGTGAAGAACCCAACTGGTTCACTGACATTCTTTAGGGAAGAAAACTGTACTCTCCAAGCTCTCAGCAAAGGGGTTGACTGTTAATTGCCCTCAAGGCAATTAGGAATGAGCAATAAATGCTGGCATCACATGAATGAATGAATAATTGGGGCAGTTGGGAGTTTGTGTTTTCAATGGGAGGATACAAACACTGAAGTTCATTGATCATGAATGGAACTCGCTAATTAACAGACTGGATGACAGTGAACACATTTATTCAAAGATTTTCTATCTCAACCTCTATAAAAAAAACATGATTTCTGTTCAAGTATTTGGGGAACAATTAGATAATTCAAAGACTTAATTGCCATAATATAGACAACATTTTGATGTGAAAAATCTATCAGCACAAAATATGTTTTCTAGATGATGAAACACTGGTGTGGAAAATAAAAGTGCGTTCAGTCCAGATCACTCAAAAGCCACTGAATTCTTGATTCTTTGTTTTCTCTGTGGGATGTGGCTGTCGCTGGCTAGCCCAATGTTTGTTCCTATCCCTAATTGCCCTAGAAAAGGTGATGATGAACTAATTGTCTTCATGACCACTGCAGTCCTTGTTTATAGGTAGACCCACAGTACTGTTAGGAAGGGAGTTCCTTGTTTTTGACTCGGTAGGAGTAAAGGAACACCAATATACTTCCAAGTTAGGATGGTCTATGACACATGGAGGGGAACTTGCAGGGCTGTGGTGTTCCTACACATCTGCTGCCCATACCTTGGTAATAGAGTCATAGAGATGTACAGCACAGAAACAGACTCTTCAGTCCAACTTGTCCATGCTGACCAAATATCCCAACCGAATCTAGTCCCACCTGCCAGCACTTCGCCCATATCTTTCCAAACCCTTCCTATTCATATACCCATCCAGATACCTTTTAAATGTTGCAATTGTACTAACCACCACCCTCCGTGTGAAAACGTTGCCCCTTAAGTCTCTTTCCCCTCTCACCTTAAATCTATGCCCTCCAGTTCTGGACTCCCCACCCCAGGGAAAAGACCTTGTCTATTTACCCTATCCATGCCCCTCATGATGTTATAAACCTCTATAAGGTCACCCTTCACCGGTGATAATTTCAATAGCCTATCAGTACAATTTTAAATATTGCACAACATCAGATTATACTAATAGAGTCATGGAGTCCTACAGCACGGAGATAGGCCCTTTGCCCAAACTGATCCTTACTGACCAAAATGTCCATCCATGCTAACCCCATTTCCCTGCACCTAGCCCACATTCCTCCAAACCTTTCCTATCCATGTAGTTGCACAAATGTTTTTAAAAATATTGTTAATGCACCAGCCTCAATCACTTCCGCTGGCAGTCCATTCCACATGCATACCACCCTCTGCATAAAAAAGCTGCCTCTCAAGTTCCCCTTTACTCCCTCCCCTCCTCCGTCAAACTGACGCACTCCCGTCCTTGATTCCCCAACCTAGGAAAAAGATTGAATGCATTCACCCAATCCATGCCTGTCATGATCTTATACATTTCCATAGGATAGCCCTTCAGCCTCCCACGCTCAAAAGAAAAACATCCTGGCCTGTCCAACCTCTCTCCATAACTCAGACTGTTTGAGTCCTGGCAACATCCTTGTAAATTTCTTCTACACTCTTTCCAGTTTAGGAAATTTTCCTTCCTTTATATGGACTGTAGACCTGACTCATAAATGTCATCAGAAATGGCTAGCAAACGACGATATCTGCATTAAGGACAGGAATGGGCCATTTAGCCCCTATCAGAGCCAAAATTGGCAATTGTATTTCATAGGTTTGCACAATAGATAGCCAGTATCTTATTGGCAATGTTATGAATAGGATTCTAGTCTTCTGATCATTAAAGCAAAATACTGCTGATGCTGGAGACCTAACATAACAGAAAGTACTAAAGACATTCAGCAGGTCTGGCAGCATTTGTGGAGGGAGAACAATAGCTAACGCTGAGTCCAATTATGATTCTTTGGAACTGAAAGGGGCTAGAAATGATTATTTTCATACAATTGATAGAGGGGGAAGAGGAGTGAGTTGAACAAATGGTGTTGGTTCAACTAAATCATTTCACAATCCTGCCTATCTGAATTATACCTCAACTGATCATTGTTCAATCATTCCCTAGGTACATTTAACTTACAATTATTCTTTAATTCCTCTTTGTTTGAATTCTCTTATCAATTTAATACAATCTATTTAAGATATAACAAATAAATACATTTTTAAAAATTAAAATATCACTTCCTATTCCTATGATTCAACATTATACATACTTTACCTGTCATGTGATACAATGACACTGAAATTAAAATTCTCCCATCACATGAGTTGCTGAAATCCAGCATGAAAAAAAATCTTGTAAAAGGTAAAAGCTTAGGACTTTACTTTTTAAAATAAGCATGTCAAATGTCTGTGACGTTACAATCTCCTGCAGTGACAAAAGTGGATGTTCAGCAGAAATGGTATGTACCATTTGTCAAGGGATTAAAAAACACTATTAACCTTCTACCTCAAGGTGTTTGCAGTGTGTTCATACTTTTCTGACAGATTTTGTTTGATCATTATACGGACAGCACTGATCTGATTAACCTTTCTTCCATAGGATACCACTAACATCATAGAATGTCACATTGAATTTCCCAATATAAATTAAAGAATGACCAGACCATTTGAATATGCACATGCCTTTCATCAAAAAGGGATCATTGTTGACATAAACATTATAACGAATCTAAATGCAAATTGACTGATTCCTCAGTATGACCCAATGAGCATCATTTTCAGTTAATCTTCTTTGAAGGGATATTTTTTGAATTTTTTTTAACACTTTCCTTCAAATATAGTTTGTTATCATTATTATCTTCAAAATTAATTTTTTGCATGTATATTTACTATGTCCAAGTCTACCTCACCACCTACCTTAACTCCTTCACTGTGACTAAATTATCAAACTGCTTATCTGACAGGGGGAGTCCAGAACTAGAGGGCGTAGGTTTAGGGTGAGAAGGGAAAGATAAAAAAGAGACCTAAGAGGATGGTACGCATATGGAATGACCTGCCAGAGGAAGTGGTGGAGGCTGGTACAATTACAACATTTAAAAGACATCTGGTTGGGTATTTGAATAGGAAGGGTTTGGAGGGATATGGGCCAGGTGCTGGCAGGTGGGACTAGATTGGGTTGGGATATCTGGTTGGCATGGATGGGTTGGACCGAAGGGTCTGTTTCCATGATGTACATTTTTATGACTCTAAGTACTGAATAAGTAGAAATTTCCTCCAAGTAGATATTTGAAACACTGAAGCCATTGTTTTCAGTCTCTGTTCCAAATTCCCTTTTCAAGCTATCGGCTCCATTCCTCTCCCAGTAGTGTAAGATTGAGGCAGTCTGTCCATTCTTGGTGTTAAATTTGACCCCGAGATGAGCTTCAAACGTCGACTTTGAGCTATAATTAAGATGCCAACTTTCCAACTTCAAAACATTGCCTGACATCACTATTGTCCAGGCTCATATGCTGTGGTAAACTTACTTTCATGCCTGTATTCCTTCTAATCTTGATTATTCCAAGTACCATTGGCTGCTCTTCCATATTCTCCCTTCCATAATCATGAAGTCATCTAAAACTGTTGCCTGTGTCATAACACAAAATAAATCCAATTTCCTCGATTTAACCCCTTGTTCACTTATTCACATCTCCCTGTCAAGTATGGTCTTTTCGATTTTAAAATTCTTGAAATTCTCATCCTTGTCTTCAAATCCCTGCTCTTCATTATTTCTGTGATGCCTCACAACCCTCCAAGATATCTGCGCACCTCTACTTATAGCATTTTGAGGAACCCTAACTCTAATTGTTACATCATTAGTGGCTGTAGTACCAGTCACCTAGCTCGCAAGTTCTGGAGTAGTCTCCCTACACCCTCTTGGACTCTACCTCTCTTTCCTCCTTTAAGATACACATTAGACCAGGTTTGACTCATCTGACCTAATATCTCCATATGTAACTGGGTGAAATTTATTTTGTAAAGCTCCTGCAAAGTACATTGCAGTATTTATTATTTCAAAAGCACTGCCAGCTTTTGTTATTATAACTTTATTGCTGTTCTCAATCAAGCAGCTTGTTTATAATCTGGGATATTTTCAGTGTCTAGGAAGATTGCTCATTTATGTACATACATATATATACTTGCACGTGCACACACAACTGATGAAACTCACTGTCAGAAAGATCCAAAAAAATCTTTCAGTCAACATATTGCAATTGATTGTTGCTTTTCTAAGGAGACCCTACTAGGCTGCTCACTTGTCCTTTCAAACAGGACTTTTTTAACATTCAGACACTTCAAATTGTAGACAGCTCTTGTGTATAATAAGCTACTGCTGATTATGTTGACTTAATTTCCTTATTTGTCTCTAATTTCTGAACTTAAAAGGAAATTCGCCTCCACCAGCAAGTACATAATGTATTGTTTCCACACTAACACAGCTTTCTGCCTTGTACAATGTATTTCATCTTGCTGTTATAAGTAATTCCTTCAAAATGCTAAAAAAAAAGAGCTTAAAGCATCAATGAGTGGATTGTTATGTTACTCTGGCCTGTTTAAGATGTTCTGTTGCTCAGTTACACTAGTCAGCTTTCAAGGAAAAGTTATCTCTAGACTTGCTCTAAGAATTGAGAGACTATGTATCCTCTTCATTGCTTAATTTGCATTGAAAAGATTGCACAAACTCATGCCTTGTACAATAAATGTTTCTACAAGTTTTTAGTTCCCCTGCTGTCTTCAATCAGTCAGTATTGGTAAGTTATTTTTTGCAGTGGTTTATGGTTGAATAATTTACATCTGGTATATGTAGGAACACAGAATCTTAGTTCAAAGTTTGTGAGAAGATTTGTAGCTCGGGTGCTCGTTGTTGTGGTTCTGTTCGCCGAGCTGGGAATTTGTGTCGCAGACTTTTCGTCCCCTGTCTAAGTGACATCCTCAGTGCTTGGGAGACTCCTGTGAAGCGCTTCTGTGTTGTTTCCTCCGGCATTTATACTGGTTTGTCTCTGCCACTTCCGGTTGTCCGTTCCAGCTGTCCACTGCAGTGGCCAGTATATTGGGTCCAGGTCGATGTGTTTGTTGATAGAATCTGTGGATGAGTGCCATGCCTCTAGCTATTCCCTGGCTGTTCTCTGTTTGGCTTGTCCCATTAGTAGCCACACACGCAGATGACAAGCAACATGAGTTCGACTGGGACAACACTACTATTAAAGGACAAACCAAACAGAGAACAGCCAGGGAATTCCTAGAGGCATGGCACTCATCCACAGATTCTATCAACAAACACATCGACCTAGACCCAATATACCGGCCACTGCAGCAGACAGCTGGAACGGACAACCGGAAGCGGCAGAGACAAACCACTATAAATGCCGGAGGAAACAACACAGAAACGCTTCACAGGAGGCTCCCAAGCACTGAGGATGTCACCTCGACAGGGGACGAAACGTCTGCAATACAAATTTCCAGCTCGGCGAACAGAACCACAACACAGAATCTTACTCTTTCTGTTTCTGATAAAGGACTTGATTCTTGGCTGAATTAGCAGTTTTCAGATTCCAATTAACTTCCAGAATACAGCTGAAGTAATTCAGTCAGTTGAGTGTTGTTTATTTTACACTGTGTTCATCACAGATGAGTCCAATTCAGTCCTCCCCTGTATATTTAATAGGATCCAATAGTGCCTATACTTACCTTCTTCCATTTGGGGGCACGAGACAGCAATAAGAGGAAGAAGTACAAGATGGTTTATTTAAGAATATCAATAAATATTTGTAGCAGCCTTCACGGTCCCAGATGAAATCAGCTAACTCCAGGATTCTCAAAATTTCTGCTTCTGAGTAAGTAACCACCCCCCTCTCTGTCATGTAAGTTCTATGAACTAACAATAAGAAAAGTATTCTTTCCATATAAAACTTAGCAATTCTCTTTAATATGTTTAAATTGTTTCACTAACTGGAAAACCTGTTGCCGGTGGTAGGCACTGATTTTGCAAAGACTGGGAGTCATCTTCAGCAGAAATGAGTTAAAAAGTGAGGTCACAATTGATCACATGATTATGTTGGTAAAGGGAAATTCTGAATCAAAACGTAGAAGCAGCTAATGTAAAAATTCAAAAATAGGGTTCAAAGAATATGAAAGGCGCAAATGATTAACTGAAACAAAAGGACATGGTTAACCAAAATCTGCAAAAGTTAATAAGTGGTGGCACACGATAGCACCAGAACTAACCCGGTCAGTCACCCAGACACTGGATGGTGGTTCCTGAACCCTAGCAAGTTTGAACATATGGGTTAAGGCTACCATCTGAACCAAGCACAGAATGATGAAACAGCAGCACAATGGCTCAGTGGTTAGCACTGCCATCTCACAGTGCCAGGGAACCAGGTTTGATTTTATCCTTGGGCAACTGTCTGTGTGGAGTTTATACGTTCTCCCTGTATCTATCTGTGGGTTCCCTCCAAGTACTTCTGTTTCCTCCCACAGTCCAAAGATGTGCAGGTTTCATGGATTGGCCAGAGTACATTATTCATAGTCTCCAGGGATGTACAGGTTAGATGAGTTAGTAAATGTGGGGTCTGGGTCTGAGTGGGACATTCTTTGGAGGGCTGGTGCAGTCTCAATGGGCCGAATGGTGTCTTTCCTCACTGTAGGGATTCTATGATTCTATAAGCATTCACTTTGTTTTGCTGCTTCATTATTTATTTCATGAGCTGGCATTTCTAAGGTCCACAGGTTAGACGCATTTAACTCCAGAGCTCTGAACCTTATTAGACAGACCCCTTGAAACATTCACACAGATCGCTATGGGTCTCCAGACCCCATTCAAAAATCCCTGGTTAACTCCGAACAGATAATTGAAATGAACGCATTTAACTAAAATATATTGCTTTGTAAAATACTGTATTTCGCAGTGTAATTTCTTGTGTAATTTCTTTATAAATTGAGAATCTTAAACACTATATTCACTGCAAAATGTCCATAAAATCAATGATGGTAGCTATCTTCCCTCCTAGTTACATACTTAACAAGGCATGCTTAATATGTATATACTTAATTTCAAGTAATGAATTTATGAGTAAAATCAAATATGATAATGATGACAAGGCAAGTGATGGGTTGCTGCTGTAACAGGTGGATGCTGCTGGCCAACAATATGATCCAGTGCAAACATATCTGTAGTAGGTTCGCACCTTAAGGAACTTTAGATCTGAGTTAAGGAGTTGGTATCTTTAAGTACAGACATTACGCCACACCAGGGAATGGTCATACTCCTCAGACGAGGTAATTTAAAATTTATCCCTGATCAAGGACAGGAGGGTGTGACTGCAAGTGAGGAGGTATGAGGATCGGGGGTTAGAATTGAGGAGCCACAGTCCCTGTGATTGACAGTTATGAGGTTCTTGCAAGCTGTACACATGAGTGGGGACTACAGGGAGGAAGAACAAACTGACCATGCCACCTTGATACAGAGAACCATTTAAGTTGGTGAGGGAAATAGGAATATTGTTCTAGTAGGGAACAGTATAATTAGGAGAGTAGGTAAGGTTCTCTGCAGCTGTGAGCTAAGTCCCGAAGGCTGTGTTACCTGGGTTGGAGAAGCGTTTGGAGAGGGTGGGGTGGGATCCATTAGTTATCAGCCACATTGGATATAACTACATTGATAGGACTAGAAAGGAGGTTTTACCGAAATATTTTGAAAATTTCGGAGCTAAATTAAATCTCAGAACCTCCAGACTAATAATCTCTGGTTTGCTACCTAAACCGCAGGGAAACTGACACAGGGTAAATAAAATAAAGGCTTTAAATACATCTCTTAAAGTTTGGTGTGGGCAGAATGGGTTTCAGTTACTGGCACCAGTACAGGGGTGGAATGGAGCTGTTCTGGTGGGATGGGCTAAACTTGAACCAGGTTGGGACCAGTGTCCAGGTGAATTGAATAACTGGATTATAGGCAAAGCTTTCAATAACTTGTGGGGGAGGGTTTGGGAGAAGGAAATGGCGGCTTACAAATCAAGATGGTATGGCGGCATTACAGAGCAGTTATTTGGATAACGATACCCAGATGTGGCAGACAGGGACAGAATAGACAAGTATAGAAAAACAGCATTAAATACGCTCAAAGGAGGAGAAGTGGTAAAGAGGCAAAATTAATATCTCTTGAATGTGTGTAGTATTTGAAACAAAATAAATGAATTAATGGCACAAATACAGGGTAACAGATAAGATCATTGCAGAAACATGATCACAAGGAGATCAAAGCTGGGAACTCAATGTTCTTAGAATGATGTGACTTTTTGAAAGGACACTCAAGAAGGACAAGGTGATGGAGTAGCATTGTTGGTATGGGATGGAATAAGTGCAATAGCAAGAAATGATTTTGGATCAGAAGACGTAAAATCCATATGGGGAGATAAGAAATGAAAAGGGCAAGAAAACACTTGCAGGAGCAGACAAAAGCCCCCCAACAGTAACTATAGGTGGGGCAGAGAATAAATCAGGAGATAATGAGGGTATGTAGCAAAGACAGTAGATTAATTGTGGGTGACTTTAATCGCCATGAAGATTGGGACAGTCAGATTGTCACAGGAGACTGTGAGGAAGAATTCATAAAGTGTATTCAGAACAATTTTGTCGAACTATTTCAGACTGATAGTCTGGAATGAGGCATGATTAATAACCAATGCCCGAGTAAAAGTGCCACTATAAAACAGATAAAAATCACATAACATTAGGTTACAGTCCAACAGGTGCATTTGGAAGCACTAGCTTACACAGCGTTGCTCCTTCACCAGGTGGTTGTGGAGCATAAGACCATAAGACACAAAATTTATAGTAAGAGATTAGTGTCATGTGACTGAAATGATATATTGAACAAACCTGGATTATTGTTAAGTCTTTCATCTTTCAGAATGGTTTGCAGGTTTCGGTTCATTAATATGTAAATACCAGAACTTCTTTTAAGTCACTTTCCCAAGAAAACTTAAAGTTTTATAACAAAAGGTGATATCTCAGCTCAGACAATGCATTAAAAGTATGAGGTTAGAGTCTGTCTGTATCCCAGTCTTGAGTCAGACTGGTTCTATTTCGAAAGTGAAATTTAGGAGAAAGAGAGGACTGTAGATGCTGGAGGTCAGAGTCGAGTGTGGTGCTGGAAAAGCAACAGCAGGTCAGGCAGCACCTGAGGAGCAGGAGAGTCGATGATTTGGGTATCGCATTCTCAGCAACATTTCCGCCATCCCCACCCCCCTTCCATTTATCTCTCAGCCCCCTGGCCCACAAGCCTCATTCCTGATGTAGGGCTCATGCCCAAAACTTCGATTCTCCTGCTCCTCTGATGGTGCCTGATCTGCTGTGCTTTTCCAGCACCATGCTCTCAAAGTGGCATTTACAAAATATTGCATATATTGACTGCCTACATTGGCTGCATTGTGCATTTTTGAGCAAAATAGAATGTATCTGCAAATATAATTCTGCAAATACAAATTCATCCCATAGACTTGTAAGTGTGTGCACATGCATGAGAGAGAGAGAGAGAGACAGTGTGTGTGCATTTGAGTGTGAGTACACGAGAGAGTGTGTGTTTGCGTGTGTGAAAGCTTTGCAAAGTAATTGAGTGGGTGTGATGAAGTATAAGCCTGTAAGAGGGTCTATGCGTGGGTGTGAGTTTGGGGGGTGTATGTATGTATGAGAGAAAGCTTGTGTATAAGAGAGACTGTGTGATGTATGTGTGTGAGAGAGAGTGTGTGTAAAGTGTAGTGGGGCCGCCTGTAGTTTGACATAAATCCAAGGTCCTGGTTGAAGCCATCCTCACGGGTACTGAACTTCGCTATCAGTCTCTGCTCAGCCACTTTGCGTTGTTGCCTATCCCGAAGTCTTCAGAAGGTGACTTAAAAGCAGTTCTGGGATGTACATATTAATGAACCGGAACCTGCAACCCATTCAAAAAGATGAAAGACTTAATAACAATCTAGGTTTACTCAATATATCGTTTCAGTCACATGAAACTATAATCTTTTGCTATAAATTCTGTGTGTTATGGTCATATGCTCCACAACCACCTGGTGAAGGAGCAATGCTCTGATAGCTAGTGCTTCCAAAATGAACCTGTTGGACTACAACCTAGTGTTGTGGGATTTTTAACTTTGTCCACCCCAGTCCAACGCCAGCTCCTCCACATCAAGATTAGGAAACAGTAATGATAACATTGAATAATTCAGCATCAGTTTATAATTTCTATTAATGATTTATTAAGGAACCAACTAGATTGTGGTCAAATTTGCTGGTAATACAAAGATAGGTAGAAAATAAGGTGTGAGGAGGAAACAAAGTGTCTGTAAATGTGATTGGACAAAAAAGCAAATGGATTAAATGCTGGGAGGATATTTCCTCTCATGGTGGTATCTCGAAGTAAAGACTGCAGTTTAAATGTAAAGGGTCTCCCATTCAAGATGAAGAGGAATTTCTTCTCTCAGAAAGTTTATGAGTCTTTGGAATTTGTCTTCCACAGAGGCTGTATCTTTGAATTTATTTAAAGCTGAGTTTTTCAGATTTTTGAATGACATGAGAATTGAGAGTTATGGGGACAGGCAGAAGAGCAGAGTTGAGGCCACAAATAGATCAGAATGATCTTATTAAAAGGCAGAGCAGGTTTAATGGATTGAATGGTCTACCTCCTCATATTTCTTATGATCTTCCTATTTTGATTGGACAAATTGAAGCAAGACTTCCTTGCTTGAGCCATTGTTACCAATTCAACTTTTCTTCTGTCAAATTATTGATGCATGGTAATCTACAAAACACTACTCGATACCTGAGAACCGAGACAATTCTGGGTCCTTCTTCAGCAAAGACATTTGCATAGCTGTTGAATTCCTTAACATGATTATGTATCATTTCAAAAAAAAAACATTGCTTTCAAAAGAAAAAACCCTTTCTGTCTCTGATCTATCCTATTCACTTCTTCTGCACTCATTTTGGCCTCATAGTTGTAGTGAAAGCTAAAACTTGATCAGTGGTATGTTGCTTGTGAGTTTCCCTTTTAGACTCAGTCTTACAAACCCCTAATAGGTCCCATGGGCTTCCTGCACACTTTCCAGTATTCTGTCACTTTCCTTTCTGGTCAGAAGAGGGGATCTTGGTGCATTTCCAGTCATCTCTTTTCCACCTTAGCTACTTCTCTTTCCTTTACTCCCCCACCTTCTATTCTTGTGGGATTTGAGGGGGTGATGGAGAAAAGGTTTAGTTTTACAGGTCACCTTATAATCGTCAGCCATTTCCACTCCTGCCTCATAGTTGCAAACCTCTTGTTTTCAACATTGTTCTAATTTTTAAATGTAGAGAGTTTTAAAATTCGTCAAAAAGAATGATCTCCCGGACAACTTCAAGTGTAATATTTATTCCTAATTCCTACATTCACCTTCCAAATTACTTTGATTTACTCTTTCAAATTCAATGTAGGTTTGCTCAGGCTGTTTCCTTAAGTATCATAACCTTTGCCCGTATCCTTCAGGAATGCACTTCTATGCTTCCAGAATAGCCTTCCTTACTGAAATATCTTTACAGAGGTCGGTATCCAGTCACCCTTTAATTACACGTGAATAGTCCGTGATTGTAGTACTGCTTCATACAGAGTCAATTACCAGAGTGTCAGCATTTCTGACTCTCACCCTTCTTACTAACACCTTCCACCCCGAATTCAAATTTACCTGGAACGTCTCAGACTCCTCCCTCCCCTTCCTAGACCTCTCCGTTTCTATCTCAGACGACCGACTCAACACGGACGAATACTATAAACCGACTGACTCCCACAGCTACCTAGATTACACCTCCTCCCACCCTGCCCCTTGTAAAAACACCATCCCATTCTCCCAATTCCTTCGCCTTCGCCGCATCTGCTCCCAGGAGGACCAATTCCAATACCGAACAACCCAGATGGCCTCCTTCTTCAAAGACCGCAATTTCCCCTCAGACGTGGTTGACGATGCT
>NC_057727.1:11253009-11297510 GCF_004010195.1 Chiloscyllium plagiosum | reverse complement strand
CCCCCCTCACTTCCCTCCAATGCCCCAAGGGATCCTTCCATATCCATCACAAATTCACCTGCACCTCCACACACATCATTTATTGCATCCGCTGCACCCGATGTGTGCAGACCATGGCAACACGACGCTTGGAAGAAGAGCGCCTCACCTTCCGCTTAGGAACCCTCCAAACACGAGGGATATATGCAGATTTCTCCAGCTTCCTCATTTCCCCTCCCCCCACCTTTTCTTAGTCCCAAACCTCAGACTCAGCACCACCTTCTTGACCTGCAATCTTCTTCCCGACCTCTCCGCCCCCAACACCTCTCCGGCCTATCACCCTCACCTTAACCTCCTTCCACCTATCGCATTCCCAATGCCCCTCCCCCAAGTCCCTCCTCCCTACCTTTTATCTTTGCCTGCTTGGCACACACTCCTCATTCCTGAAGAAGGGCTTATGCCCGAAACGTCGATTCTCCTGCTCCTTTGATGTTGCCTGACCTGCTGCGCTTTTCCAGCGACACATTTTTCAGCTCTGATCTCCAGCATTTCAGTCCTCACTTTGTCCTTCTTACCTGTCAGCCAGGGCTCCCTGACTGGACCAACTTGACAGCCCTAATCAGGGGAACTCATATCCTATGAGGTCAGGCTGGACTTACAATATCACTGCACTTACAATATCACAATCCATAGAAACCTCTTCTGACAATAATGTATACATTTAATGTTCTCTACCTGTCAAATGGTTCTGTATGGAAAGTATTCAGTTTAGGCAATTTTGTTTGTTTTACTTTCTTTTCAAACAACATAAAGAATTACTCCACTGTAACTTTGACTGGTTAGATGCTGTAAGTTTGTTCCAGGAGCAATCCTTTATAGCTCAATGGATGGAACTTCTGTTGTGATGTCTGTTAACCCTTTCAGGTAGCTGTCTTATACAACACATGAAATCTAGAATCAATGTTGAGGACACCCAGGGTGACTTGCCCAGCTGATGGTGGTGTCTGGGACACTGGCTGAAAAGTATAATTATGTGAGTCTAAGTATGTCAGGTTGTTGTTTGACTGGCCCATGAGACAGTTCTCCCAATTTTGGCAGAGTTCCAAATGTTAGTCAGGAGGACATTGCAGACTTGACCTGCTGTGCTATTGTCATTTCTGGTGCCCAGTTCAGTGATGGATGCTCTGTCTGGTTTTATTCCAGTTTGGTACAACTGATGGCTTGCGAGGGATTTTGCCAAGCACATTGTTCCTGACACCTAACATCAATCTGACTAAAGAAAACATTAACCCAAACGAAGGGTTGGAAAAACTGCTCATGCTATTGGAACCTATACCTACAGCATCACAGAATGGTAACAATTACATGTCTTTGTTTCACCACAAACATTTCCATTGGACCACAGGACAAAGTAACACCAATAAAACTGAGACATCTGATAGAAGGATATAGCTACAGATGGAAACAAAAGCTTACCAGGCTCTAATTTACTCTGATTCTAAGGTACAGCAAATGAGATGGTGCTAGATTCTTTCCCAATATGAATTACATTCATTTAAGTCCTGTGCTGCGCCATCTCAATATTTCTACCCTTTCAACATGTGTGGGTACCTTGTACCCAAAACCTCATCTGTCAGAGGCAAATAATCCACAGCTGACAAAGCAGGCAATGCTTACATATAGAACCCAACCCTGCAATAGTCCACTTTCCATTTGACTTAAGTAATGCTTCTTACTCATTAGCATTTTTCACTGTGACTGGACTTCCACCAAAGACAGAAATAATTTTAACTGTTCATTTTAAAAGGGTTTCTGTACTGTTAAAGTAACAGAATGTCATGAAGGCGCTTACATTATTTCTCACTATTTAGTCAGTCTAAGATAGGAAAAGAGAAGCAAATGATTCGGTTTGACTCTTCAGCAGAACTCCGTTCCAAGATTTAGCTTCAAAGATTTTGAGTGATAAAAATGGATTCAAAAGATAATTGAATAAATATTTGAAGGAGAGGAAAATGCAGGACTATAAAGAAAGGGTATGAGGCTAATCTGATGGCCCTTTCAAAGGTTCAACACAGAAACAATGGGCCAAAAAGACTCCTTCTATATTATCACCCAAGTTGACCCACATTGATCCCTCTTGAAACAACTGTAACTGCAAAACCTGATGTGATCACTTAGCCACTTGATGTTCAGTTGAGATTGTCATGTATTCATGTTGTTAAATGTTTCACTTCCCAATTTGATGGAACTTGGTAGTTTTGAATTCCTCAGAAAGGACCCTTCAAAGTAGTGTTGGAATCAAACTATTATTGCTTACATATTTAAAAACATAATCTTTAATGGTTTAGGGTTTTGTCTCCCACTATCAACTGTGGGTTACCATTGATTAGAAACTTAACTGGACTCGTCACATAAACACAGTGGCTACAAGAGTGGGTCACAGGCTAGGAATACTGTGGCTAGTGACTTATCTCCTGGCTCCCCACAGCCTGTCCACCATCTACAAGGCACAAGTCAGGAGTGTGATGGAATACTCCTCACATGCCTCGATGGGTGCAGCTCCAACAACACTCAAGAAGTTTGACACCATCCAGGACAAAGTACCCTGCCTGATTGACACCACCTCCACAAGCATCCATTCTCTCCACTACTGATGCTCAATAGCAGCAGTGTTTAATATCTACAAGATGCACTGCAGAAGTTCTCCAAAGATGCTCAGACAGTGCCCTTCAAACCCACAACCACTTCCATCTAGACGGACAAAGGGCAGCAGACAGATGGGAACACCAACAGTTTCAAGTTCCCTTCCACACCACTCACCATCCTGACTTGGAAATATATCAGCGTTCCTTCACTGTCACTATGTCAAATTCCTGGCATTCCCTCTCTCATGCATTTTGGGTCAACCCACAGCAGATTCAAGAAGGCACCTCACCAGAAGGGCAACAAAGGATGGGCAATAAATGCTGGCCAAGCAGTAATGTCCACATCCCACAAATGAATGAAAGAAACTTTAGACTTGCAAGGCTCAATTAAAATGCAATCCAAAGTTCCAACATTGGTGCCAACATTCTCATTTGGGTATGTCCAGGAGCATCGCTGATAATAAATCTTCTACTTTCCACACTTTAAGTCATGACTGACAGGATAATGTGTATCAGGGAACAGCAGGTTCACCTCTGGTTTAGTAGATTGAGTGATCAGGCACCACGACAGAGATTGGAATACACAAATTAGGCTACATTTCATGCAGTGCTGTCAGAGCCTCAGTTGCATTGTTGGAGGTACCATCCTTTGGGTCAGGCGTTTTCCTATCCCAAGCAGTTATAAAAATTCCCACGGCACCACATGGAAAATCTTGCTTGGTCAAGGTTGGAGACACTGGATTTTGACAATCTTTCCTAGTAATCGCTTCTGACCTTACTTTAAATATCCAATAGTAAATATTGGAGTCTCTTCAAATTGAAATGATTTGGAGATACTGGTGTTGGACTGGGGTGTACAGTTAAAAATCACACAACACTAGGTTATAGTCCAACAAGTTTAATTGGAAGCACTAGCTTTTGGAGCACTGCTCCTTCATCAGGTGGTTGTGGAGTACACAATTGTAAGACACAGAATTTACAGCAAAAGTTTACAGTGTGATGTAACTGAAATAATACATTGAAAAATTGATTGTCTGTTAAGCCTTTCATCTGTTAGAATACCGTGATAGTTTCACTTCTTTCATGTGTAAATCACAAAACCTTTTTTAAAAATGTTGCATTCTCGGGTTAGCTGTTAACAATGGTGATAGCTAGACAATATGTTGAAGGTGTTGGCCCCCTGTGTTCTCTGTCTATGCCATGATGTTTAGATTGATTCTAATCTAAAAAGTGAGATAACAGAGTTCAATGAATGCATGCAGTTTTTGAGCAAAGTACAATGTAACCCTGCAAATAAAAATTCACCCCACAAAATATATGTGTGCATGTGGGTCTTTGTCTGTGTGTGTGTGTGTGTGTATGTATGTGTCTGGGTTGGGGGTTGTGAGTGTGAGAAAGTGTATGTGTGTGTGTAGTGAGTGCAGAGTGTCTTAAGTCTGTGAAGGGGTGCATGTGTGAGTGTGGGAGTGTGTGTGTCTGTAAGGGTGTTTGCGGGTGTCTGTGTGCGCATCTGTGTGTATATGTGTATACACCCAACCAACATTATGCACCAGGTACATTGACAACATTTTCTTCCTCTGGACCCATGGCAAGGAGTCACTAATAAAACTACACAGTGACATCAACAAGTTTCATCCCACCATCAAACTCACCATGGACTACTCTCGACTATCTGTCTCATTCTTGGACACATGCATTTCCATCAAGGATGGACACCTCAGCACCACACTCTACGGCAAACCCACAGACAACCTCACAATGCTATACTTCTCCAGCTTCCACCCAAAACATATTAAAACAGCCATCCTTTATGGACAAGCCCTACACGTACACCAGATCTGCTCAGATGAGGAGGAACGTGATGGACACCTGGAAGTGCTCAGGGATGCCCTCACAAGAACGGGGTACGATGCCCAACTCATCGACCGCCAGTTACGAGGTGCCACAGCAAGGAACCGTAACAACCTCCTCAGGAGACCGACACGTGCTGCAACCGACAGAATACCCTTCGTTGTTCAGTATTTCCCAGGAGCTGAAAAATTACGCCATGTTCTTCGTGACCTGCAACACATGATCAATGAGGATGAGCACCTCACCAAGACCTTCCCCACATCTCCACTACTTGCCTTTAAACAACCGCCAAACCTCAAACAGATCGTTGTTCGTAGCAAGCTGCCCGGCTCTCAGGACAACTCCATACAACCCTGTCACGGTAGGTGCTGCAAGACGTGTCAGAGTGTGGACATAGAAACCACCATTACGTGTGGGGACACCTCCCACCTTGTACATGGCAGGTACTCATGTGACTCAGCCAACGTTGTCTATCTTATACCTTGCAGGCAAGGATGCCCGGAGGCATGGTACATTGGGGAAACAGAGCAAAGGCTATGACAACGGAACAATCAACAGATCAACAGACAGGAGGGTTTCTTCCCAGTTGGGGAACACTTCAGTGGTCCAGGACATTCGACCTTGGACCTTCGGGTGACCATCCTCCAAGGTGGACTTAGGGGCAGGCAGCAGAGAAAAGTGGCCGAGCAGAGGCTGATAGCTAAGTTCGGTACCCATAGGGAGGGCCTCAACCTTGGGTTCATGTCACATTACAGGTGACCACCATTGCACTATATACACACACAGATACTCCTACACACACATGCACACACACACACAGGCACTCCTATACACACATACACACGGATACACATATACACAGACGTGCACACAGACACACACACACACACCCTTACAGACACACACACTCACACATGCACCCCTTCACAGACTTAAGACACTCTGCACTCACTACACACACACACATATACTTTCTCACACTCACAACCCCAACCCAGACACACACATACACACACAAAGACCCATATGCACACATATATTTTGTGGGGTGAATTTGTACTTGCAGGGTTACATTGTACTTTGCTCAAAAACTGCATGCATTCATGTAGAACTCTGAGCTCAAAAACTGAATGAATTCATGTAAAACTCCGTTATCTCACTTTTTAGATTAGAATCAATCTAAACATCATGGCATAGACAGAGAACACAGGGGGCCAACACCTTCAACATATTGTCTAGCTATCACCATTGTTAACAGCTAATCCGAGAATGCAACTTTTTAAAAAAAGGTTTTGTGATTTACACATGAAAGTGAAACTATCACGGTATTCTAACAGATGAAAGGCTTAACAGACAATCAATTTTTCAATGGTATAATTTCAGTTACATCACACTGTAAATTTTTGCTATAAATCCTGTGTGTTAGGATTGAGCCCTCCACTACCACCTGATGAAGGAGCGACGCTCCGAAAGCTAGCGTGCATCCAATTAAACCTGTTGGACTATAACTTGGTGTTGTGTGATTTTTAACTTTGTCTCAGGTTAACCTTAATAATTTGTGTCAGTCCAGATAATGTATTAAAGGTGTTAGCCCCCTGTGTGCTGCTGTCTGTGCCATAATGTTTAGACTGATTCTAATCTAAAAAAATGAATTAACAGAATCTTACATGGATTCATGCAGTTTTTGAACAAAGTACAATGTAACTCTGCAAGTACAAATTCACCCGACAAACATATATGTGTATGTGTGCATGTGCATTTGTGTGTGTATATGGGTGCTGGGGAGCGGTTTGAGTGTCTGTGGGAGAGAGTGTATATGTGTGTGTGTGAGTGTAAAGGGGTCTAAATCTGTGGGAGGGTGCATTTGTGAGTGTAAGAGTGCCTGTGTGTATAGTGCAATGCGGTCACCTATGGGGTGACCCTATTGCAATATACACACATGCAGGCACTCCTATACACACACACAGACACTCCGACAGACACACACACATACACACTCCTACAAACATGCACACTCCTACACTCTCACATGCACCCTCCCACAGACTTAGACCCCTTTAAGCTCACACACACACATATACTCTCTCTCTCACAGACACTCAAACTGCTCCCCTTCCCCACCGCCCCCCCAACACACACACACACACCCACACATGCACATATATATTTGTGGGGTGAATTTGTACTTGCAGAGTTACATTGTCCTTTGCTCAATAAATTCCATGAATCCATGTAAGATTCTGTTAATTCATTTTTTAGGTTAGAATCAGTCTAAACATTATGGCACAGACAGCAGCACACAGGGGGCTAACACCTTCAATACATTATCTGGGCTGACACCAGTTGTTAAAGTTGACTTGAGAATGTAACTTTTAAAAAGGTTTTGAGATTTACATATGAAAGAAGTGAAACTAACATGGCCATTCTCACAGATGAGAGACTTAACAAACAATCAGGGTATTTTTCAATGTATATTTCAGTTACATCCCACTGTAAACTTTTGCTCTAAATTGTGTCTTACAATCGTGTACTCCACAACCACCTGGTGAAGGAGCGTCGCTCCGAAAGCTAGTGCTTCCAATTAAACCTGTTGGACTATAACCTGGTGTTGTGTGATTTTTAACTTCTGTCTCAAATGTCTCAAAACCACTTATTACACTTTTATTTGAGGCATCAGTTGCCCAGGGAAAAAATAAACTTGTTTTAATGTAATCTGAATACTTCTGTACAGAGTATGACATGAGAACATTCTCAATCAGTGTTTGTGCCTATGATTTCCGAAACACAGGCCTCTCACTCGGTCACAATCTCTGCAGATTGATTCCTTAATCATCCTTTTTCTGAAGACAATGCTTAAGATACATATTCCCACCTCTGTAATATTTCTCAACCTCACACTGTCTCAATTCATCTGCTGCTGAAACCCTCATTCATGCCTTTGTTACCTTTAGGTTTGACTATTCCAAATCACTCCTGGCTGATCTCCCACATCCCACACTCCATAAACTTGAAGTTATCTGAAAGTCTGCAGACCTTGGCTTAACCATAACAAGTTCCATCCAGACCACTAATGCACTTTAGGGAGGAAAATCTGCCACCTTCAGCTGATCTAGCCTACATGTGACTCCAGATCCACAGCAACGTGGGAGACTCTTAACTGCCCTCTGGTCCATTGGGGATGGGCAATAAATCCTGCCCTAGCCAGTGATAACCACATCCCATGAATGAATAAACAAAGTCCCATTCATCTATCACCCCTGTATTCACTGAAGTACATTGGTTTCCAAACAAGGGACATCTTGACTTTAGAATTCTCATCCTGTTTTCAAATATTTCTATGGCCTCAACCCCTCCCTTTACAGGGTAAGTGCTGAGAGGATGTTTCCATTCATGGGGGAGTCTAGGACATAGTCTCAGAATTAAAGGTGTGCCAATTCAAGACTGAGATGAGAAAGAATTTCTTCTCTCAGAGGCTTATGAGTCTTTGGAACTCCTTGCCACAGAGAGCTGTGGAGCAGAGTCCTTGCGTGTATTTAAGGCTGAGATAGATAGATTCTTAATCATTTAGGGTTTAAAGGGTTACAGGGAAAACAAAGAAAAGTGGATGTAAGGAATGTTGAATCGGCTCTGATCCTAGAGAATTACAGAGCAGACTCAAGAGACATAATAGTCTACTCCTGTTCCTATGTCTTATGGTTCAATGGCATTGAGGAATAGATAATAAATACTGATCTCTTTTTTAATTATTCACAAGATGTGTATCACTAGCTAGGCCAGTATTTCTTGCCCAGAGGGCAGCTAATAATCAACCACATTGCTGTGGGTCTGGAGTCATATGTCGGCCAGACCAGGTAAGGACGGCAGATTTCCTTCCCTAAAGCACATTAGTGAACTAGATGGGGTTTTTACAATAAAATACTGTTATTATATTGTTATCATTAGGCCTGCTCTTTATTCCAGATTTTATTAAATTCGCATTCCACAAAAGAATAAAATAAACTATTGATGACCATGTATTCAGTTGCCTAGGCCTTAAACTCCTTCCTCATTTACCTACCCCTTCGATAACAATCCTTAGAGCTAACTCTTTGACCAAGCTTTTAGGCATCTTACCAATATTTCTTTAGGTAGTAGGTTATCGTACTCTTTTAAATGTATTTTGGGACGTTTCACAAAGTTAAAGCATTACATAAACACAAGTTGTGGTTAATGATAGAGTCTTGCTGGGCAGGTTTCACTTTGGTATTACGTTTTCAGATGAAAATCCTTCACCACAACCTGCTTCCTTATGAAGGACAGACCAAAACAAAGACTTTGACCTCTTCAGAGAATTTGTGCCATCATCCATAATAAAGGGCCAGATTTGAAAGCTATCTAGTTAAATAAGTATCATGAGTAAAACTGAGATATTTTCGCCCAATTACTTTTTATTTTGCTTGATGGTTTAGCTATCTTTAACACATATTGCTGTGTGAATTTTAATTGTCTTCTCTCTGATCATCTTTAAAACTGTAACAGGTTAGTTCAAGTCAGCAGCCACTCAGGACCAATTAACTGAAATTGGATTGATTATGAACATTTATTCTCTCCTGAAATGCAGTGGCATAAATGATACGATCACTGATCTTGTAAGTTGGAGTCCCAGATTAATGTTCTGTGGATGTGAGTCCAAATCACACCATTGCAGATGGTGAAATTTGAATTCAATTAATAAATCTGGTCTAATGGTGATTGTATAACCACTGGTTCATTAGACCCTTTTAGCAAAGGAAATCTGCCATCCTATCTGGTCTGGCTACACGTAACTGCAGATCCGTAGCAACATGGTTGACTTTGAACTGCCCTCTGAATTGGCCCAGTAAGCCGCTCAGTTCAAGGTCAATATATGCTGGCCTAGTTAGTGATGACCACATCCGATGTTAACAGGAATCAAAAAACATGGTGCAGAAGTGTACATGAATCGAGGAACCTTGGAGTGCGCGTCAGTAGGCTGGATGGGTAGATAATGTGGTCAAGACATAGGCCTTTATTAATCAAAGCATAGAACAGAGGAGGTAGGGGTCAAGTTGGAACTGTACAAAACTCTAGGACAAATTGAACCAAAGGGTCTGTTTCCATGCTGTACATCTCTACAACTCTGTGGCTACAATTGGGAATACTGTGTGCATTCATGTTCACGCTGTGCAAGGATGCATTTGCAAGGATGTTGCCTAGATAGGTATTATAGAAAACAGGAGTAGGAGTAGGCCCTTCAAGCCTGCTCCACCACCATTCAGTATGATCATGGCTGATTGTCCTACTCAGCACCCTGTTCCTGGTTTCACTTATACCTTTTGATCCCTTGAGCCCTAAGCACTATATCTGTCTCCTTCTTGAAAACATTCACCACTTTGGCCTCAACCACTTTTTGTGGCAGAGAATTCCACAGACTCCCCACTCTCCTGGAAGACATCTCTTCTAATCTCAGTTCAATATGGTCTATCCCTTATCCTTACACGGTGACACCTGGTTCTGGACTTCCCAGTTATTGAGAATACCTTTCTTGTGTTTACCCTGTTAAGTCCTGTTAGAATTGTATGGGTTTCTATCAGATCTCCCTCATTCTTTTAAACTCCAGTGAATATTGTCCCAACCAATCCATGCTCTCTACATACTTCAGTCCCGCCATCCCAGACATCAGTCTGGTAAACCTTTGCTGAATTATCTCCATAGCCAGAACATCCATCCTCAGATAAATTCATAAGATTAAACAATAAAAGAGCATTATTAGGCCATTCGGCCCATTGAGTCCGCTCCGCCATTCAATCATGGCTGATGTGCTCCTCACCCCCATTTTCCTGCCTTTTTCTCTATATCCCTTCAACCCATTACAAATTTAAAAATCTGTCTAACTCCTCCTTAAATGTACTCACTGTCCCAGCATCCACCGCATTTTGGGGTAGTGAATTCCACAGATTCACAACCCCTTGGGAGAAATAGTTCTCCTCAGTTCTGTTTTGAATTTGCTACCCCTTACCCTGAGGCTATGATTTCTCATCCCAGAATGCCCCACAAGAGGAAGCATCTGCTCCACGTCTATTTTATTCACACCTTTTATCATCTTGAATAAATTTGATCTCTCGTCATTCTTCTAAATTCCAGAGAGCATTGGCCTAAACTGTTCAATCGTTCTTTATATGACAAACCCCTCATCTCTGGGATCAATCTAGTGAACCTCCTCTGAACGGCCTCCAATGCCACTACACCTTTCCTGAAATAAACAGACCAATACTGCACACAATACTCCAGATGTGGTCTCACTAATCCTTGTACAATTGCAGCTAGGTCCTGTACAAACATGCTACTCTCACTGTGAAGGCCAACGTATCATTTGCCTTAAAATGAAACAAATATCCTGGAAAACTGAAACAAAGTGCTGGAGAAACTCAGCAAGTTTGCAGCAGATGTGGAGAGAGAAACCATTAGTCTCCTTTACCATGCTTATTTTCAGCAACTAGTGTAGGAGAACACCCAGGTCAGGTTGTGGCACCCCCTCACTCCCTCACCAACCACCATTCAGATAATAATCTGCCTTCCTGTTTTTGCTTCTAAAATAGATAGTCTCATATTTATCCATTAGACGTCATCTGTCATGCATTTGCCCACTCACTCAACTTAACAAATCACACTGGAGCATCTCTGCATCCTCTTCACAGCTCACCCGTCCACCCAGCTTTGTGTCATTTGTAAACTTGGAGATAGTACGTTTAGTTCCCTTATTTAAATCATTAATAAATGCTGCATTATAAATAGCTGCGGTCCAATTACTGATCACTACAATACCCATTAGTCACTGATGGCACTCAGAAAAAGGCCTATTTATTCTTACTTATTAATAAAACAAAGAACTGTGGATGCTGAAAGTCTGAAACAAAAACAGAAAGTGCTGGAGCAACTTGTGCAGGTGGCACAATGGTTAGCACTGCTGGCTCACAGCGCCAGGGACCTGGGTTTAATTCCAGTCTTGGGTCACTGTCTGTGTGGAGTTTTCACTTCTCCCCGTGTCTGCGTGGGTTTCCTTTGGGGTCTCTGGTTTCCTCCTACAGTCCAAAACGTGTGCAGGTTGGATGGATTGGCCATGCAGGGATGGGGTGAGTCTGAGAAGGATGCTCTTTGAAGGGTTGGTTTGGACTGAATGGCCTGCTTCCACACGAGAGATTTTATCACACACCAAGTCTGGCAGCATCTGGACAGTAAAAGCAGAATTAACATTTCAGGTCCAGTGACCCTTCTTCAGTACAACATTTCTCAACTTGTTCAAATCACACTGAAATACCTCTGCACCCCCCCAGAAGCAGTTGCTGCTTTCATTCCAATTCTTTATTTTCCACCCTGAATACTGCGCATATCCTTACACACCATCTCCTGGGAGATAGTTCTGGGAGGTAGGCCTGCGAGTAGACAGGCAGGAGACTGGAGCACAGCAAGCCAGGCAGCATCAGGACGTGGAGAAGTCGATGTTTTGAGTGTAACCCTTCTTCAGGACTGGGGGTGGGTGTACGGGGAACTGAAGATAAAGGGAGTGGGGAGGGGGTGTGGGGTCATGAATTGGGAATAAGTGAAGATAGGGCAAAAGTGAGGGCTGCAGATGCTGGAGATTAGAATTGAGAGTGTGGTGCTGGAAAAGCGCAGCAGGTCAGGCAGCATCCGAGGAGCAGGAGAATCGACGTTTTGGGCAAAAGCCCTTCATCAGGAAGGTGAAAACAGGTAAAGGGTACGACCTGGTTGGTCAAAGAGAGGAATGAATCCGGTTGATGGCAGAGGCTAGGAAAGGAGGTTATTGCCTCCTGCCTGTCTACTTTGGATTCCAGCATCAGTGGTTTTTCTTGTCTTGCACAAATAAGATTGGCAAAGAGGGAGTGTATGTGTTGAGTGGACTCTTCGGCTGCTCAGGGTACACCCTTGCAGTGTATGAAGTTGCTCTGAGCTCAGTAATTGGGTGTTCAGTCAATGTGTGACGCTGATTCCGAATTGCTCAATGCTGTGGGATGAACAGGCAGTAGTCTAACAAGTGAACAGGAACTGCCCCGTTTGTTGCCAATGTTTTCCTCCCTGTACAGTACGTGGAATCGTTGCAGGGGGAGGAGAAGTTTCTCAGAGCTGCGTTAGCTTGGACTGGTGGATATCCTCCATTCAGACTCCCCGCCCTGCTGTTTGGAAGCCCGGGCACAGGGATGTTTAAGCGGTTTAAGAGACGGGGCTCTCCCGTGAGCCGGAGCCGCCAGCCCTCTGTTACTGCCCGCCCGGAGCTGACTGCTCGGATGTACTGCCGGCCACACTTTCTCCATCAGAACCCAGCGGAGATGAGCCAGTGCGGAGACCAGAGCGTCAGGCCGGTCCTGCTTCCTCCCAGGAACAAGAAATTGCCTTACAACACCGGCTACGCGGAGTGAGTTACAGCTGGAAATAACTTGTGTTATAACCGGCCCCTCTCCCAACAGCAGAACCAGGCCAGTCATTTCACCTCTGAAGTTTCTTCCGTTCCAGTGGAACCTTACTAAACGCCAGCCTGAGCTTGCTGTTCTGTTTAAAAAAAAAACAAACCCACCCCAGACTCCGTCACCGACTCCATTAACCTCAGTTGTAAACCATGCTGATGGGGAGTTGAGCACCCTGTCCTCAGCAGAAAGTTGCTAGAACCCTTCCGACTCATATACCCATCCAGATGCCTTTTAAATGTTGCAATTGTACCAGCCTCCACCACATCCTCTGGCAGCTCATTCCATACACACAACACCCTCTGTGTGGAAAAAGTTGCCCCTCAGGTCCCTTTTATATCTTGCCCCTCTCAGCCTAAACCTATGCCCTCTAGTTCTGGACTCCCTGACCCCAGGGAAAATACTTTGTCTATTTATCATATCCATGCCTCTCATGATTTTATAACCTCTATAAGGTCACCCCTCAGCCTCCGACGCTCCAGGGAAAACAGCCCCCGCTTATTCAGCCTCTCCCTATAGCTCAAATCCTCCAATCCTGGCAACATCTTTGTAAATCTTTCCTGAACTCTTTCAAGATTCACAGCATCCTTCCAATAGGAAGGAGACCAGAATTGAACACATTATTCCAAATGTGGCCTAACCAATGTCCTCTACAGCTGCAACATGACCTCCCAACTTTTATACTCAATGCCCTGACTGAGGCCAAGTGCTTGCAAATGTGACTAGGTAGGTTGAGATATCTGGTTGGCATGGATTAGTTGGACTCAAGGGTCTGTTTCAGCGCTGTACATTTTTGTGATTCTAATTCCAAAACAAAGAGGCCTTTTGGCTTCTACAGCCCTCCAGTGAGTTCCCCAAGCCCTCCTCTCCAATCACAAGCCAGAGCAAAACTACGCCATTCAGTCCTTTGAACTTGCTCAGCCTTCACCAAAGTTGTTTCGGATCTGAACCTGGCCCCCACTCCCTGAGTGGCAGATGGAGTTTAATTTAGATAAATGTGAGTGTTGCATTTTGGTGAGGCACACCAAGGCAGGACTTCTACGTTAATGGTAGAGTCCTGGGGAGTGTTGTTGAACAAAGAGACCTAGGGATGCAGTTGCATAGTTTCTTGAAGATGGAGTGGCAGGTAGACAGGGTGGTGAAGAAGGCATTTGGTATGCTTGCATTGAGTTTAGGAGTTGGGATGTCATGTTGTGGCTGTACAGGATATTGGTGAGGCCACTTTTGACGTATTGTTTTAATTCAGGTTTCGATGCTTTGGAAAGATGCTGTTAAACTTGAAAGGGTGCAGAAAAGATTTGTAAGGATGTTGCCAAGGTTGAAGAGCTTTGACTTTCAGGTGAGACTGGTGTTTTTTCCCTGGAGTGTTGGAGGTTGAGGGGTGACCTAGTAGAGGTTTATAAAATCATGAGGGGCAAGGATAGAGTAAATAGTCAAGGTCTTTTTCCCAGCGTAGGGGAATCCCAAAACTAGAGGGCATAGATAAGAGGTAAAAGATTTAAAAGAGACCTTGAGGGGCAAATTTTCACACAGTGGATGGTGTGTGTATGGAACAAGGTGCTAGAAGAAGTGGAGGAGGCTGGTACAATTACAACATTTAAAAGGCATCTGGATGGGTACATATATAGGAAGGGCTTAGAAGGATATGGGCCAAGTGCTTGTAAGTGGGTTGAGATTAATCTAGGATATCCAGTTAGTGCAGACGAGTTGAATTGAAGGGATTGTTTTTTTGTGTTGTACATCTCTATGACTCTGTTAAGAATCTTTCTGTCTCAGCTTTAAATATATTCAATGCTCCAGCATCAACATATCCCTGAAATAGAGAACGCAAAATATTTACGATCCTCGGCGAAGAAATTCATTTCTGTCGCTGTCTGGTGTTATTATTGAATTGGTGCCTCCAAGTTCTTGATGTTCCCAAGAGGCAAACCAGCTCCCCCCCCCCCCCCCCCCTCCCCTGTTGGGTATTGGGGTTAGGATGTCTTGCTGCAGTTATACAGGGCCTTGGTGAGGCCACACCTTGAGTATTGTGCGCGGTTTTGATCTCTTATTCTGAGGAAGGACATGCAACTATTGAGTGAGATTAGTGAAGGTTTACCAGAATGATTCCAGGGATGGCAGGACTGATATATGAGAAAAGAGTGGTTCGACTGGGCTTGTATTTGCTGAAATTTAGAAGAACAAGGGGAGCCTTGATGGGACTGGACAGGCTAGATTCGGGAAGAATGTTTCAGATGTGGGAAAAGTGCAGGACAAGGGGTCATAGTCAAACAATAAGGGGTGAGCCATTCAGGACTGAGATGGGGAAGAATTTCTTCACTCAGAGACTTGTGAACCTGTGGAATTCTCTCTCACAGGAAGCTGTTGGGGCCAGTTCATGAGATTTATTCAAGAGGAACTAGCGTGGCCCTAGCGGCTAAAGGGATCAAGGGGTATGGGGAGAAAGTGGGAGTGTGCTCCTTAAATTGGCATGATCAGCCGAGATCATATTGAATGGTGGTGCAGGCTCGAAGGGCTGCATGGCCTACTCCTGCACTTATTTTCTGTTTCTATCTACCCTACCAAACTCCAGAATCTAATATGTTTCAATTGGATCACTTCTCATTTTTCTAACTCCTATGAGTATAGGCCCAAACTACTCAAACTTTACTTAAAACAACATCTTAATCCCAATAATTGGCTCAGTGCATCATGCAAGCACTGACTGAAATGCTAGTATAACCATGACTAAAGAGACTAAAACTGCATGGAGTACTCTTGTGTGGTTTCAGCAACACCCTTCATAGCCACAATAAAAGTTCCCTCTGTGAGTGCTCTGACTTCTTTGAAATTAAGATCAACATTCCATTTGCCTTCCCAATTATTTGCTGTGTCTACATGTTAACTCTGATTCATATCTAGAGACTATCTAGATCCCTGTATAGAGTTACAGAGATGTACAGCATGGAAACAGACCCTTCAGTCCAACCCGTCCATGCCGACCAGATATCCCAACCCAATCTGCCAGCACCCAGTCCAGATCCCTCCAATCCCCTCCTTTTCATATATCGATCCAAATGTTGCAATTGTACCAGCTTCCACCACTTCCTCTGGCAGCTCATTCCATACACATACCACCATCTGTCTGAAAAAGTTGCCCCTTAGGTGTCTTTTATATCTTTCCCCTCTCGCCCTAAACCTATGCCCTCTAGTTCTGGACTCCCCAATCACAGGGAAGAGACTTTTGTCTATTTATCCTATCCATGCCCCTCATAATTTTGTAAACCTCTATAAGGCCACCCCTCAGCCTCCGATGCTCCAGGGAAAAGAGCCCCAGCTTATTCAACCTCTCCCTATAGCTCAAATCCTCCAACCCTGGCAACATCCTTGTAAATCTTTTCTGAACCCTTTCGAGTTCCACAACATCTTTCCGATAGGAAGGAGACCAGAATTGCATGCAGTATTCCAACACTAGCCTAACCAATGTCCTGTATAGCCGCAACATGACCTCCCAACTCCTGTAGTCAATACTCTGACCAATAAAGGAAAGCATACCAAACGTCGTCTTCACTATCCCATCTACCTGCGACTCCACTTTCAAGGAGCTATGAACCTGCACATCAAGGTCTCTTTGTTCAGCAACACTCCCGAGGACCTTACCATTAAGTGTGTACGTCCTGCTAAGATTTGTTTTCCCAAAATGCAGCATCTCGCATTTATTTGAATTAAACTCCATCTGCTACCTCTCTGCCCATTGGCCCATCTGGTCCAGCTCCTGTTGTAATCTGAGGTAACCCTCTTCGCTGTCCACTACATCTCCAATTTTGGTGTCATCTGCAAACTTACTAACTGTACCTCTTATGCTCACATCCAAATCATTTATGTAAATGACAAAAAGTAGAGGACCCAGCGCCGATCTTTGTGGCACTCCACTGGTCACAGGCCTCCAGCCTGAAAAACTACCCTCCACGACCACCCTCTGTCTTCTACCTTTGAGCCAGTTCTGTATCCAAATGGCTAGTCCTCCGTGTATTCCGTGAGATCTAACCTTGCTAATCTATCTCCCTTGGGGAACCTTGTCGAACGCTTTACTGTAATCCATATAGATCACATCTACTGCTCTGCCCTCATCAATCCTCTTTGTTACTTCCTCAGAAAACTCAATCAAGTTTGTGAGAGACATGATGTCTCATGCACAAAGCCATTTTGACTATCCCTCATCAGTCCTTGCCTTTCCAAATACGTGTACATCCTGTCCCTCAGGATTCCCTCCAACAACTTGCCCACCACCGACGTCGGGCTCACTGGTCTATAGTTCCCTGGCTTGTCCTTACCACCCTTTTTAAACAATGGCACCATGTTAGCCAACCTCCAGTCTTCCGGCATCTCACCTGTGACTATCGATGATACAAATATCTCAACAAGAGGCCCAGCAATTACTTCTCTAGCTTCCCATAGAGTTCTAGGGTACACCTGATCAGGTCCTGGGGATTTATCCACCTTTATGCATTTCTAGACATCCAGCACTTCCTCCTCTGTAATCTGGACATTTTGCAAGGTGTCACCATCTATTTCCCTACATCTTCCATATCCTTTTCCACAGTAAATACTGATGCAAAATATTCGTTTAGTATCTCCCCCATTTTCTGCAGCTCCACACAATGGCCGCCTTGCTGATCTTTGAAGGGCCCTATTTTCGATGTCACTACATTCTGTAATCTCTCTTTTTAAATGATATTTTGCTTTTTCTATTCTCTCGATATCGCACACTAGGTAGAAGGAAGGCATTCTTAGGTTCTTTTACTCTGGAGATTCTTACACATTTGATACAACCACAACACAACAACCTCTGTGAACAAGAAACCATATTTATTAAGCATAGTACAGTACAAGCTTTCTGGAAGAACCTTTAACACAACACCTTGCAGAGCTTACGGGGTTGTGGCAAAAGCTCTCTCTGAACAAAGAAAACAGTCTGTCCTTTATACAAAAATCTTTACATCAAAGTTAGTACTGCCCACAAGACAACCCTCAACCATTCCCTCATAGTCACATGCCACTCAAGATGCAATGCAGTGACCATCCACCTCCAGAAACAATGTCATGCAAATCATCCTTACGCTGAAAGACTGGAGCGACTGGGCTTGTATACGCTTGAGTTTAGAAGGCTAAGAGGCGATCTGATTGAGACGTATAAGATTATTAAAGAATTGGACACTCTGGAGGCAGGAAACATGTTTCCGCTGATGGGTGAGTGCCGAACCAGAGGACACTGATTAAAAATACGGGGTAGACCATTTAGGACAGAGATGAGGAGAAACTTCTTCACCCAGAGAGTGGTGGCTGTGTGGAATACTCTGCCCCAGAAGGCAGTGGAGGCCCAGTCTCTGGATTCATTTAAGAAAGAGTTGGATAGAGCTCTCAAGGATAGGGGAATCAAGGGTTATGGAGATAAGGCAGGAACAGAATACTGATTGAGGATGATCAGCCACAATCATATTGAATGGTGGTGCAGGCTCGAAGGGCAGGATGGCCTACTCCCGCACCTATTGTTTATTGTCTATCCCTTAATGGTCAAATCTGTTGCAAATAATTTTTTGTGACTATAGGGGAATAGTCAAATTCCAACTGTAATGTTCTTATTGATATCTGGATGAAAATGTAAAATGGCAAGGAAATGGCTGTGTAAACCTCCCATATTCCACCTGTAAGACAAAGACACACCACCTTACCCCTGGGGAGTTCAATTTCTTGCAGGTCAGTAGAGCAAATTAACTCTTCAATATCTCAGGATGAGGTCATGCAGAGTGAATATAGGGAGTTAGTTTAAAAAGCAGGACCTCAAGATTACTCCCAGTGCCATGGGCTGTTGAGAACTGGAATAGGAGGATGGGCAGATAAATGCATGGCTGAGGAGCTGCTGCAGGGGGCAGGGATTCAGATTTTTGAATCAATGGGATCTCTTCTGGGGCAGAGGTGAACTGTACAAGAGGGACAGATTGCACCCGAACTTGAGAGGGGCCAATATTCTGGTGGAGAGATTTGCTGGAGTTATTCAGGAGGGTTTAAACCAGTCTGGCAGTGGGGTGGGATCCTAAGCAACAGTGAGATAAGTGTGAGGGTTGAGGCCGGTACAAAAGTTAAAGAGATCAAGTAAAACAGTCAAGGCAGTCAAGAATACAGTAGGGAACAATGGAAGACTGATGAATTAAACTGCATTTATTTCAATGCAAGAGGCCTGACATGTCAGGTAGATGAACTCAAGGCAAGGAGGGGAACATGAAACTGAGATATCACAATTGGCAACTCATTGTTCCAGGTCACAGAAGAGTAGAAGGGGAGGTAAGAGAAGAGGGGGAGTGGAGTTTTTGATTAGGGAAAACATCATGGCAGTACTTAGGATATTATTGAGGGATCATATAGTGAAGCAACATGGGTATAATTGAGAAATAAGGAGGTGATGGGATTGTAGTATAGGCCTTCCAATAGTCAGTGGGAAATTGAGGAGTAAATATGTAGGGAAGTCATAGATAGCTATTGTTGGAGGGGATTGTGAGAGATAGGATTTGTGTGCAGTTGGAGAGGCAAGGACTTAGCGAGTTTTGAGAAGATTTGTAGCTCAGGTTGAGGTTCTGGATGTAGGTTTGCTCGCTGAGCTGGATGGTTTGTTTTCAGATGTTTTGTCACCGTCCTAGGCAACATCATCAGTGAGCCACTGGATGAAGCACTGGTGGCATGGCTGGCATTCTATTTATGTGTTTAGGTTTCCTTGGGTGGGTGGTGATGTCATTTCCTGTTCTTTTGCTCAGGGGGTGGTAAACGGGATCCAAGTCAATGTGTTTGTTGATAGAGTTCCAGTTGGAATGCCATGCTCTTAGGAATTCTTGTGTATGTCTCTGTTTGGCTTGTCCTAGGATGGGTGTGTTGTCACAGTCAAAGTGGTGTCCTTCCTTATCTGTATGTAAGGATACTAGTGAGAGTGGGTCATGTCATTTTTTGGCTAGTTGATGTTGTTCATGTTCAAGACAAGGACTGATTAGGGATAGTCAGTGTGGCTTTGTGCTTGGGAAACTATGTCTGTCAAACTTGATTAAGGTTTTTGAGGACATAACCGAAAGGATTGATGAGGGCAGATCTACATGGACTATAGTAAAGCCGTTGACAAGGATCTGGATGGTAGACTGCTTATTAAAGTTAGATCACATGGGATTCAGGGAGAGCTTGCCAATTGGAATCAAAATTGGTTTGATGGTAGGGGAGAGAGAGAGAGTGTGATGGTGGAGGGTTGCTTTTCAACAACTGGAGGACTGTGACTGCCAGTGTTCCACGGTTATTTGTCATTTATATAAACGATTTGGGTGAGAATTTTGGAGGAATGGTTATAAGTTTGTGAAGGACACCAAAGTTGGTGGTACAGTCGACAGTGAAGATTATCTAAGATTGAAAAAGGATCTTCATCTCCCACACCTCATCCCATTGACCCAAATGATCGAGTTTAATTTTTTGATAAAGTTGAGGCATCGCATTTTGGTTCACCTAATGGTAGAACCCCGGGTAGCGTTGTTGAACAGATACCAGGTTCAGGTGTATAATTCTTTGAGGAGAAAATGAGGACTGCAGATGCTGGAGATCAGAGCTGAAAATGTGTTGCTGGAAAAGCACAGCAGATCAGGCTGCATCCAAGGAGCAGGAGAATCGACGTTTCGGGCATGAGCTCTTCTTCAGGAATGAAGCAACACATTTTCAGCTGTAATTCTTTGAAACTTGCGTCACAGGCAGACAGAGTGGTTAAGTCGTTAAGCACGGTTGCAATCATTGCTCAGACCATTAAGTATAGGAATTGGGACATCTCATTGAGGTTGTATAGGACATTATCGAGGTCTCTTCTGGAGCACTGTGTGGAGTCCTGGTCGCCCTGCTTTAGGAAGGATATTATTAAATTGGAAAACGTGTAGAAAGGATATTGCAGGGACTGGAAGGATTGATTAATAAGGAGATGCTGGACGGGCTAGGACTTATTTCACTAGAGCAAACGAGGTTAAGTGGTGACCTTTTATAGAGGTTTATAAAACCTTGAGCATAAATAAAGTGAATAGCAAAGGTCTTTTCCCCAAGGTAAGACAGTCCAAGCTAAAGGTTTAAGTTTGGAGGAGAAAAATTTAAAAGCAAGTTTTTTCCCTACGGAGGATGGTGCCTAGCCTCGGAGCAGGTATTGTTCTTGAATGCCCCCCTGACAACCCAGGAAGTACAGGAGGCAGTTAGGCAGCTTCAGAGTGGCAAAGCGCCTGGGCCAGACGGATTCCAGGCTGAGTTCTATAAAGGATTTATAGGGGAACTGGCCGGGCCACTCGTAAATATCTATAACTATTCACGTAGGCAAAAGTGAGGACTGCAGATGCTGGAAACCAGAGTCTAGATTAGAGTGATGCTGGAAAAGCACAGCAGGTCAGGCAGCATCCGAGGAGCAGGAAAATTGAAGTTTCGGGCAAAAGCCCTTCATCAAGCCCTGATGAAGGGCTTTTGCCCGGACTGTCGATTTTCCTGTTCCTGGGATGCTGCCTGACCTGCTGTGCTTTTCCAGAACCACTCTAATCTAGACCCATATATGGAATGAGCTGGTATATGTGGGTGGTAGAGGTGGGTGCAATTACAACATTTAAAAGATATTTGGACAGGTACATGGATCGGAAAGGTTTGGCGGTATATTGACCAAACGCAGGCGAATGAAATTGATCAGTTTAGGAAATCTGGTTGACACAGACAAGTTGATCCGTCAGGCCGTTTCTGTAGAGTATGACTCACTATACCCCACCTGCCAAATTTATGCTCACTTGTAACCTAACTATATACCTTTGCAGATATGCAGCTTACTTTCCCAGCTAGGTTTGTATCATCAACACTTCTTTCAATCCCTTCATCGAAGTTAATAAAATAGATTGCAAGTAATTAAGACCCTAATTTATAGTTTGCAAGTTGAAACTGGCTCATTAATCCTGACTTTCAGTTTTCTTTCATTAACCAATACTCTACACATGTCAATATATAACACCCAGCACCATGAGCTGTTATCTTGTGCAGTAACCTTTTATGTGGCACCTTATTGAGTTCTTTTTTTGGAGATGGAAATGTGTTGCTGGAAAAGTGCAGCAGGTCAGGCAGCATCTAGGGAACAGGAGAATCGACGTTTCGGGCATTAGCCCTTCTTCAGGAATGAGGAAAGTTGGTCCAGCAGGCTAAGATAAAAGATAGGGAGGAGGGACTTGGGGGAGGGGCGTCGGAAATGTGATAGGTGGAAAGAGGTCAAGGTGAGGGTGATAGGTCAGACTGGGGTGGGGGCGGAGAGATCGGGAAGAAGATTGCAGGTTAGGAAGGCGGTGCTGAATTTGATGGATTTGACTGAGACAGGCTGGGGGGAGGGGAAATGAGGAAACTGGTGAAATCCGAGTTCATCCCTTGTGGTTGGAGGGTTCCTAGCCGGAAGATGAGGCGTTCTTCCTCCAACCGTCATTTCGCTGTGGTCTGAAGATGGAGGAGTCCAAAGACCTGCATATCCTTGGTGGAGTGGGAGGGGGAATTGAAATGTTGAGCTACAGGGTGGTTGGGTTGGTTGGTCCGGGTGTCCCAGAGGTGTTCCCTGAAACGCTCCGCAAGTAGGCGGCCCGTCTCCCCAATATAGAGGAGGCCACATCGGGTGCAAAGGATGCAATAGATGATATGTGTGGAGGTACAGGTGAATCTGTGGCGGATATGGAAGTTTTTTTGGACTTTTGAATATGCTGCAAATACAAAGGTTGCCTTTATCTACCCTGCCCGTTGCATCCTCAAAGGATGTATATAAATCTATCAAGCACAACTGAAGCAGAGTCAGTGTAATTTTATAATTTTCTAAATGACCTGCTAATACTTCCCTAATCATGGATTCTAGCATTACCCAATGATAGGTGTGAGCTTCCTGGAGCTTCCTTCCCCTCCTCTCTTGATGCTATATTTCCAGTTTTCCAATCTGCTCAGATCTTTCCAGAATTGATAGAATTTGGGAAGATTACAGTCAATGCACTCATTGTCACTGCAGCCACTTCCTTTTCGGCCTTAGATGATTCAGTTTGTGGAATGTGTAGTCTTCAATCCCATTAGTTTTCCTACTCACGTTTTGCTAGCTCTGCCACTTTCTGAAGAAAGGTCACTAGACTCTGCTTTCTCTCCTCAAATTCTGCCAGATGGGCCGAATTTTCCCAGCAATCTCAGGTTTTTTTTTTGCTAGTGATGGTTTTAAGATACTCTCTCCTCTTTTGCTTCTTTACTGCTATTCTCGAGATGCACACAGCATTTTCTTCCAGGAAGTGATACAAATCTTCAAACTGCGTATTGCACCTAAATTGGAAGGGGAAAATATACTGGCAGGGAGATTTGCTAGAGCTGCGCGGGAGGATTTAAACCAGTAAGGTGTGGGGGAGGTGAGGTAGAACCCAGGGAGATAGTGAGGAAGGAGATAAATCTGAGACGGGTACAGCTGAGAACAGAAGTGAGTCAAACAGTCAGGGCAGGCAGGAACAAAGCAGAGAGCAAGGTAGGACTGATACATTAAACTGCATTTATTTCAATGCAAGGGGCCTAACAGGGAAGGCAGATGAACTCAGGGCATGGTTAGGAACATGGGACTGGGACGGACAGGGCTGGCAGCTTAATGTTCCAGGATACAAATGCTACAGGAAGAATGGAAAGAGAGGAGAGGGAGTGGTATTTTTGATAAGGGATAGCATTACAGCTGTACTGAGGCAGGATATTCCCGGAAATACATCCAGGGAAGTTATTTGGGTGGAACTGAGAAATAAGAAAGGGATGATTACCTTATTGGGATTGTCTTATAGACCCCCTAATAGTCAGAGGGAGAAACAGATTTGTAAGGAGATCTCAGTTATTTGTAACAATAATAGGGTGGTTATGGTAGGAGATTGTAACTTTCTAAACATAGACTGGGACTGCCATAGTGTTAAGGGTTTAGATAAAGACGAATTTGTTAAGTATGTGCAAGAAAATTTTCTGATTCACTATGTGGATGTACCTACTAGAGAAGGTGCAAAACTTGATCTACTGTTGGGAAATAAGGCAGGGCAGGTGACTGAGGTGTCAGTGGGGGAGCACTTTGGGGCCAGTGATCATAATTCTATTAGTTTTAAAATAGTGATGGAAAAGGATAGACCAGATCTAAAAATTGAAGTTCTAAATTGGAGGAAGGCCAATTTTAATGGTAGTTGGCGAGAACTTTCAAAAGCTGATTGGGGGCAAATGTTCACAGGTAAAGGGACGGCTGGAGAATGGGAAGCCTTCAGAAATGAGATAACAAGAATCCAGAAAAAGTATATTCCTGTCAGGGTGAAAGGAAAGGCTGGTAGGTATAGGGAATGCTGGATGACTAAAGAAATTGAGGGTTTGGTTAACAAAAAGAAGGAAGCGTATATAAGGTGTAGACAGGATAGATCGAGTGAATCCTTAGAAGAGTATAAAGGAAGTAGAAGTATACTTTCGAGGGAAATCAGGAGGGCAAAAAGGGAACATGAGATAGCTTTGGCAAATAGGGTTAAGGAGAATCTAAAGTAGTTTTACAAATACATTAAAGTCAAAAGGATAATTGGGAGAGAATAGGGCCTCTCAAAGATCCTTTCATGTGGAGCTGCAAAAAATAGGGTGGATACTAAACAAGTATTTTGCATCAGTATTTACTGGAAGATATAGAATGTAGGGAAATAGATGGTGACATCTTGAAAAATGTACATATTACAGAGGACGAAGTACTGGATGTCTTGAAATGCATAAAGGTGGATAGATCCCCAGGACCTGATCAGGTATAGCCTGGAACTGAGAAATACGAAAGGGATGATTACCTTATTGGGATTGTATGGGAGCCTAGGGAAGTAATTGCTGGGCCTCTTACTGATATATTTGTATCATCGATAGTCACAGATGAGGTGCCAGAGGACTGGTGGTTGACTAACGTGGTACCACTGTTTACGAAAGCTGAGCCAGGGAACTATAAACGAGTGAGCCTGACATCGGTGGTGGGCAAGTTGTTGGAGGGAATCCTGAGGGACAGGATATATATGTATTTGGAAAGGCAAGGACTGATTAGGGATAGTCAACATGGCTTTGTGTGTGGGAAATCATGTCTCACAAACTTGAGTGAGTTTTTTGAAGAAGTAACAAAGAGGATTGATGAGGGCAGAGTGGTAGATGTGATCTATATGGACTTCAGTAAGGCGTTTGACAAGGTTCCCCATGGGAGACTGGTTAGCAAGGTTATACATCTCTGAATACAGGGAGAACTAGCCGTTTGGATACAGAACTGGCTGAAAGGTAGAAGTCAGAGGGTGGTGGTGGAGGGTTGTTTTTCAGACTGGAGGCCTGTGACCAGTGGAGTGCCACAAGGATCGTTGCTGGGTCCACTACTTTTCGTCATTTATGTAAATGATTTGGATGTGAGCATAAGAGGTATAGTTAGTAAGTTTACAGATGACAGCAAAATTGGAGGTGTAGTCGACAGCGAAGAGGGTTACTTCAGATTATAATAGAATCTTGATCAGATGGGCCAATGGGAGGAGAAGTGGCAGATGGTAATTTAATTCAGATAAATGTGAGGTGCTACATTTTGGGAAAGCAAATCTTAGCAGGGTTTATACACTTAATGGCAAGGTCCTGTGCAGTGTTGCTGAACAAAGAGACCTTGAAGTGCAGGTTCATAGCTCCTTGAAAGTGGAGTCGCAGGTAGATAGGATAGTGAAGAAGGCATTTGGTATGCTTTCCTTAATTGGTCAGAGTATTGAGTACAGGAGTTGGGAAGTCATGTTGCAGCTGTACAGGACACTGGTTAGGCAATGCATTCTCATCATTCCAGCCACTTCCTTTTAGGCCTTAGATGATTCAGTTTGGTTAGGCCACTGTTGGAATATTGCATGCAGTTCTGGTCTCCTTCCTATCGGAAAGATGCTGTGAAACTTGAAAGGGTTCAGAAAAGATTTACAAGGATGTTGCCAGGGTTGGAGGATTTGAGCTATAGGGAGAGGCTGAACAGGCTGGGGCTGTTTATCCTGAAGCGTTGGGGGCTGAGGGGTAATCTTATAGAGGTTTATAAAATCATGAGGGGTATGGATAGGATAAGTCGAGAAAGTCTTTTCCCTGGGGTGGGCGAATCCAGAACTAGAGGGCATAGGTTTAGGGTGAGAGGGGAAAGATATAAAAGAGACCTAAGGGGCAACCTTTTCACGCAGAGGACAGTACATGTATGTAATGAACTTCCAGAGGAACTAGTGGAGTCTAGTACAATTGCAACATTTAAAAGGCATTTGGATGGGTATATGAATCGGAAGGGTTTGGAGAGATGTGGGCCAGGTGCTGGCAGGTGGGACTAGATTCGGTTGGGAAATCTGGTCGGCATGGACAGGTTGGACGAGAGGGTCTGTTTCCGTGCTGTACATCTCTATGCATACCATTTTGTTGTGATTTTAATTAAAGTTCAATTGTGTATGCCCAATTCCTCCATTCTTGCAGGCAGTGCAATACAGTTCGTGACAATTTGCACTGTGAAACAATTTCTCTTCCCCTTCTTATACTCATTAAAATTCTACCCATTGTGGAATACTAATAGCAAGATTTTAAAAGTACACTTGCGAGCTACTGCACATAGTTTCTACAGCCCTACGACCACCAAGCTAATTTGTTCGATCTCATTATTAAACTTCTATTTCTAGCCTTGCCAGCAATTTGCTACAAAATAGTTTGTGTTTGAGTGGATCTGTAGTTGAAGGAGAAGTTGAATCAGGAAGCAGTGATTTAAATAATGACAAGCCTGGAGTTTAACTATTGCAACACTGTACTTATCCAAAGTGTGCTTCAGTGAAGTTGTCTGACTGTAGGTGTAATCCCTTCATCGCTCCTAAATGCAAATGTCCCGTAGTTGCTCCCCAGCCTGAATCAATGGATGGAGATGTCTAGAAATGTGTTGAAAGACTCATTTAGTTTATGGTAAGCTGAAAGATTTGGCACTCTCGTGCAACTTAGTCAGGGATACAAGTTTCATGGGTGATCGAGCATGAATAGAAATAGGATTTCTGGCAGGCTGGCTGACTGTTAAGAACCTTCTGCTGAATTTATGGTGAGGCAGAGAATTTGTTGCAGAGCAATTATGGAGTTCTGAGAGTTCTCTTTACTCCATGAAATAATGTTGCAAGATCAGAAAGGCAGTGAAGGATAGTGTTAACAGCTTTAGCCTTTCCTGCAGGCATTTGTTGAGCTTCAAGTAATGTTGAGTCAAATGAGCACCACTGTCTTGACTTTGACGGCTGATAAAAAATCCAAGTTGGGTGTTTAATCCTATATTGGATGGACGTCCTGCTGATGTGACATATGCTTCCATGGTGTTCAATGGGCTGAATTCGATTTGCATTTTTTAACAACAATAAGAGATCTGGAAACAATTTATTTTTAGAAATGAAACCAAAATGCAGACTCTTGCCTGTGAATCACTTGTTTACATTGCTTGTGTTTTTATGGTTAAGGATCTCATTCGAGTGTTAAAATGTGTGGTCAGGTATTGACATTTCCTGTGACAGTCAAGGCCATGGCACTCGATAACAACAGAGATTTGCTTGGATGATTGGTGTTACGTGTTACATGAAGTAAGATGACTCTCCACAGACACCAGCAGAATTATGATTAGCTTATCCCCTTCCCGTTTTGTAGTTGACAGGCAACCGCAAAATACTCTGAGTCAGCGTCCAGCAGACTTGTGATGAGATTCTTTGATTACCTCAGCAGACCTTTCAAAGGAATGATGCAGTATGTCAGACTTTAGTTCTCAAAATGTACACTTGCTTGCTGGTGTAGAAGGTGTCCTTTGCTGAGGATTGATGCACCTGTGTGGAACTGAACAGTCACTGCCCATAGCAGCGGTGTGCGTTCTGTTTCGGGTAATTTCCTGGCTCAATGCATTGGCGTCTGGAGTAACTCAGCAAACTTGAAGGCTCACCATTCTGGGGTGATGGCACGTGTGAATCATAGAATCTATTCAGCCCATCGAGTCTGCACTGACTCTTCGAAGAATATCCCACCTCCTCTCCTTAACCCTGCCTTAACCATGGCCAATCCACCCAACCTGGACATCTTGCAGGAGGAAACCAGAGCACCTGGTGGAAACCCACGCAGATGCGGGGAGAATGAGCAAACTTTCTGGGTTACTCCAGAGGCCAATGCACTGAGCCAGGAAATTACCCGAGACAGAACGCACACCGCTGCTATGGCCAGTGACTGTTCAGTTCCACACAGGTGCATCAATCCTCACCTTCCACACCAGCAGGCAAGTGTACATTTTGAGAACTAAAGTCTGACATACTGTATCATTCCTTTCAAAGAACTGCTGAGATAACCAAAGAACTCAGACAGTTGCCCGAGGCTGGATTCAAAACCAGGGTCCCTGAACGCTGTATGGCAGTTGTGCTAACCACTGTGCTACCATGCTGCCCCTTTGGGGTGGAGTCAGGTCTCCTGTCTCCTGGGGGAAATTGGAAGTGATCACAGGGTCAGCGAATGCCTGTTTGGATTGTTTGTAACCAAATAAATATATTTTTAAAATACTAAATTTAAATTTCAAAATGGCATCCTTCTGCTCCCTGTACTAATGTATCGTCCCATTCCCCCCCCCCCAGTCGAAGCAAAATGCTCAGGGACACAGTATAGCTTTACCTCCTTCATCTTTATTCTGGGCCTTGGAGGGAGAGAGAACAATCACCCATGTACACAGGGACATGAGTTCTTGGTCTTCTCTGGAAGAGCAGTTTATTAATGAATTATACAGTCATTTTACAGGAAAGAGCGTCCAGATAAGACAACATACATATTGATTGGGTGACCATTACAATCAGTGAGTGTCATAGCAAAGATTAAGCCATCTGGTGGTACACAATGAATGTTCTTTACCTTAACTAGCATCATATAATAAATACTTGTTAAACTGAGCTTCCATACTGAATGCTTCCAATATTGTTAAATAGCTGTACATAATGAATTCTTTTCCATGTTGTTAATCCATTACCCTTTCCTCCAGCACCCCATTGTTAACTGCAAGTTCCTTTCTGATCTGAGTCATGGTCAGCTGAACCTCTTGTTTCACAAAACTCAAAACTTAACCCCTTCCCTACCTGCTCATACCTAATACATATTCTCAGATGCAGTTATTTTCTTAAATATTAGGCCCTCCAGCTACCAGCACTTATCATCTGATTCTCCATCCATATCCAATCATTCCAACGTGTGTCCCCTATCTACCCACTCATGCTCACAAGATACCATTATGACTCCTTGTAGCCCCAGTGCAGGGCAATGTCACTCACCCATCGTCACGTGCCCTTGCCAATCATCCATGCCAATTCATCTACCATGCACCACAAGTAGACTTCAGGAACCATGATGAGATGAAACAAAATAAAAGTCTAAATATCAAAAGTTTAAGCAAAACTCATCATTCATAAAGGCCCATTTAAATCCCCTCCTGTATTTTATCTCCTACAAAACAGAGAGAACCCCATCTCAAAAGCAGGTAATCATTTAACATCTTTGAGTTTTAATTCAAATTGGGAACTTAGGATCCTCAGGGGTAATGATCTGCTTTAAAAAAAGGCCAAGCTTAATAAATGTATCCATTTAGGTCATTTCAGCAAACAGTTATTATTAGTGCTAGGACAGACTTTGAAATCTAAATGGCAAAGGTAGCTGGTTCTTTTTAAATGGCTAGAGATTTAAATAACTTGCAGAACTTTACAATTTTACATATTTTATCTACTCTTCGAGAGCGGTTAAGATCACTCTTAGAATGTCATAACTCCCACACTGAGTTAAGGCATACGAGTAGATGTGCTTATTCAAATAACCCTAATGATTTTGGGTTTCCCTCTTGTGTGAGTCGTGCCCCAACCTAATCCTGCTACAGACAAACATGTGATTCTGGCAGAACTTCGGCACCCAGATCCCAGTTACCATGTTTTTAAAGATCCCCAGAATCTCTCTAATTCTGTGAAAATCCAGGCCTGTGTCAGTGTCAAGTTGATTGGGTGGATTTGGGGACAGGGATTGAAGAGATATGGAAGCTGTGTGGGTAAAAGGCACAGGAACAAGTTCTTCATGTGGAAGGTAGACACCAGTTTGGACTGACTGGGCCTTTTCCACAATGTAACATCGACAAAACGCAACAGTTTGCTCATGTTCCGGAACCTATGACCCCTGTCAGTACTTTCGAATAGCTCAGTTAGTGTTGGATTGCTTTCTCTTTTTTGTTTACCCCTTGCTTTCTGCTTCGATCAGAAGGAGGGAGGCTGGTATTATGATATGGAATATTTTTGATTTGGAGATGCCGGTGTTGGACTGGGGTGTACAAAGTTAAAAATCACACAACATCAGGTTATAGTCCAACAGGTTTAATTGGAAGCACATTAGCTTTCGGAGTGACGCTCCTTCATCAGATGATTGTGAAGGGCTCGATCGTAACAGAATTTATAGCAAAAATTTGCAGTGTGATGTAACTGAAATTATACATTGAAAAATTGATTGTCTGTTAAGCCTTTCATCTGTTAGAATACAGTGATAGTTTCACTTCTTTCATGTGTAAATCAACTGCAAATTTTTGCTATAAATTCTGTGTTACGATCGAGCCCCCCACTACAACCTGATGAAGGAGCATCACTCCGAAAGCTAGTGTGCTTCCAATGAAACCTGTTGGACTATAACCTTATACATTGAAAAATACCTTGATTGTCTGTTGAGTCTTTCATCTGTTAGAATACAGTGATAGTTTCACTTCTTTCATGTGTAAGTCACAAAACCTTTTTTTTTAAAGTTGCATTCTCGGGTTAGCTGTTAACAATGGTGATAGCTAGACAATATGTTGAAGGTGTTAGCCCCCTGTGTTCTCTGTCTATGACCTGATGTTTAGATTGATTCTAATCTAAAAAGTGAGATAACAGAGTTTTACATAAATTCATGCAGTTTTTGAGCTCAGAGTGATCTGTCGTGGAGAACAGCAAGAAGAATCATTGATAAATACTGTTCAATTCTTCCAGCTTTATTTTTCACACCTTGACTTGGCTGAAGGAAGAGGAACACAGAATTTTTAGATAATGAGAGGTCTGCATTAATTTGGTGCCCTTCATATCCTTGTGGAAATCCAAAACAATTCTCACTAGGTTGGGGAGCATAGGTGCAGCAAGGACCTACAATAACACCATAATGATTAACAGAAACAGGAATTCCTGGAGAATCTCCACAGGTCTAGCAGCATCTGTGGAGAGAAAACAGAGTCAATGTTTTAAGTTTTTTTTATATAAAATTTACTCATGGCACCAGGACATTGCTGGCTGGCCAGCATTTATTGTCGGCTACTAAGCTGCCCTTGAACTCAGTGGCTTGCTAGGCCATTTAAGAGACAGTCACATTCTTGTGGGTCTGGAGTTGCATGTAGGCCATACCAGGTGAGGAGAGCAGATGTTCTGCCCTGAAGGGCATTAATAAACTAGACGTTTTTTTTTTAACAGTTGTATTAATTCCAGATTTTCTTTTAAACATTGGATTCAATTTCACCCTTTGCTATGGTGGGATTCAAACCCAGGTCCCCGGAACATTAGATGAGTTTCTGGATTAATGGTCTTAGTGATCATACCACTAGGCCATCACCTAGTGCCCCCCCACTCCAATTTTGAGAAGAGTCACTAGACTCAAAATGGTAACTCTGCTCTCTCTCCACAGATGTTGCCAGACCTGCTGAGTTTCCTCAGTAATTTCTGTTTTTGTTTCAGGTTTCCAAGAGCGTTTTACTTTTTGTTTCATACGCTAATGAGTAACCTATTTTAGTGGTTTTGATTAAGGGATCAGTATTGGTTGTATAGGGCATGGCAAGAACATTGTGATCTTTGAAAATCTATTCTGTCTGGCTGAGTTCACCAGTTAAGGGTGAAGGATGTTAACTTGGATAACACAGCGTTCCCTCAGTGCTACATGGAGTTCTTGGCTCAGTTAATGTGCCACGTATTATGAAGTCTAGGAGTGGAACTTGCTGTCAGGTCACAAGGGTGCAAGTTCAAGAATGCTGTCACTGAGCCAAGCAGCACTTTTATAAAATCAACTAGTTAAAAACAAGGACTGCAGATGCTGGAAACCAGAGTGTAGATTAGAGTGGTGCTGGAAAAGCACAGCAGGTCAGGCAGCATCCAAAGAGCACTTGTATAAAAGGCAAGTTTACATTTTTATTTTAATTTTAAAGTCAGGATGCTGTTAGTAATCATTTGCAGCTTGATCTGTCACTCGTGCTCACTGACTCCCGGTCCATTAATTTTAAAATCAGTCTCCTTGTGTTCTTTATGGCCTTAACACAACCTCTGTAGCCTCCTTCAACCCTGCAACCCTCGGGCGACCTCTCTTATGCCCCTCCACTTCCTTCCCTTTCTAAATCTCTCCAAATCTCAGCTTGAACAGGCTGCTCAAACCCTACCACTTAGTGACCTATCCCAATATCTTCTTTGGCTCCATGTGTGACTACACTACAGTGGAGCATCTTAGGAGCAAGATTTCCTGTAGACTGCGTGGTTGAAGTAAAAAATGCACTGCACGTTTATACATTTTAAAGGAATAAATAAGCCGTACCTACACACTGCCTCCTTTACGATGCGTGCTTACGTGTTTGTCTTAATCACATTGTAACAAGCCAGTGTTGCACAGCAAACCGAGCTGGAGGGAATGTTGCTTTCCATGATTTACTATATTAAAAACATCATACAAATGTACGTTGCTTGTGACACGATAAGTATTGTTAGACTATGTTCTTAGAACATAGAACAGTACAGTATAGGAACGGAACCTTCCATCCACAATGTTGTGCCAAACATGACGTCAAATTAAAGTAATCCCTTCTGCCTGCCCTTGGTCCATATCCCTTCGTACCTTGCATATTCTTATCTAAAAGTCTCTTAAACACCCCTATTGTAACTGCCTACACCACCACCCTGGGAGTGGGTTCCACACTCTACTACGCTGTGTAAAAGAAAACCTGCCCCGCACATCTCCTTTTAACTTGCCCCTCACCTTTAATGCATGCTCCATAGTTTCAGACATTTCAATTTGAGGAAAAAGATTCTGACAGTCAATCCTACCTATGCATCTCATAATTTTATAGACTTCTGCTCAGCCTCTGCTATTCTAGAGGAAAATGAGTTTTTCCAGCTTCTCCTAGCTCATACCCTCTAATCCAGGCAGATTCTAGTGCACCTCTTCTGCACCCTTTCCAAAGCTTCCATATCCTTCCTGTAATGTGGTGACCAGAATTGAACGCAGTACTCTTAAATGTGGCATGGAATGAAGTCTTGTTCTATTCTGATGGTACTATTCTGGGTGAATTTCTTCCAATAACGGGAAGGGACTGAGTGTGCTGGAAATTGATGAAGAGTTATTAGCGGTGATGCAGAAGGGAGTGAGATGGTAAGGTGCCAGGATGGGTGAGGAGTTTGGGAGCATGATGTAGGTGAGAGGTCATTCATTGAACAAGAAATGCGCAGAGTTCTCGAGTCTGTGCCGATGCGTTCATATTATAGCTAACTTGCTGCTTAAATTTCTCATGATGGGGAGGTGCCGGAGTTGGGCTGGGTTAAACAAAGTCAGAAGTCACACGGCACCAGGTTATAATGTAACAGGTTTATTTGACATCACAAGTTTTCGGAACGCTGCTCCTTCAAGCAGGTTCACTTGGTGTTGTGTGACTTCTAAGTGTTTCACATAATTGCATGGTCATCTTCATTTGCTGGACCCAAATTCCGATGACATCTTCAGAATATTGCACAAAATGCATGTCATTTTTAGTCATTGTATATACTCCAGCAGTGTATTTATTTCACCTTGGTCCCCAGGTTTCATTCTGCCTGAAAACAATGCCCTTGCATGCACTAATGAGGGAACATGTTGCTACATTCTGTGCTTTCCATGTCATGTCTGTGTTTGGTTTGGAGCAAATGAGTTATGGCAAGTCTTAAAACAGAGAAAACTATGTTAACTAGAATAACTAAAGCATGGTCGATTGCATGTGTTTGCATCAAACAAAAAAATGTAAAACTACTTAAAAAGTGGACAAGTAACTTTTTCCATTAATTAATATAACACGCAAGCTTTAGCATTGTGGCTCAGCACTGTGCACTTTAATAGTTTTGTAAAACTTTAATCAGAAGTGCATAAATGTTTAAGTTTTGCTCACTCTTTGTTTCTACTTAAGAAAAATTCACATCTCCAACACAAAGACGAATTGGTGGAGGCTGGTACAATTACAACATATATAACCATCCAGATGTCTTTTATATGAATAGGAAGGGTTTAGAGGGATATAGGCCAAGTGCTGGCAACTGGGACTGGATTAACTTAGGATATTTGGTTGGCATGAATGAGTTGGACTGAAGGATCTGTTTCAATGCTGTATATCTCTGACATCAGATGGAAAGGAGCTAGATTATATCTAGCACCAAACAGTTGAAATGAAGAATGAATTCGGGTTTGGTGACTGTACCAATGCACAATATAGATACAATAAAGTGGACCATATTTTTCCAAACATTTTTCCCCTCACTGGTAGAAACATTACATCAAAGTGTCTTTTGTTTCCAGCGATTAAACAGGCACCATCTTCAAATGACTGACCTCCCGCCCTCTCTCCCCACACTTTCCTTGGAGTTCTACACAGAGGTGTACCCTAAAAGGAGAAAGTACCTGCAAGCAAAGAACTAACTCAAAAATATTGTGGGGCATTGTTAAATTCTGGAAATCTGTAGACCAAATGAACAGGAGCTGAAAAAAATGCTCAAAAAATGTACATGCAAGTTGTATCAATTATTTAGCAAGATAATAGAAGAGAAACGAACACTAGCTACACAAATGCATTTGCATGAAGGTTATGTTATTGAATTGAATTGAATGGAATTGAATTTATTGTCACGTGTACCGAGACACAGTGAAAAGTTTTGTCTTGCCAGCAATACAGACAGATCATAGAGTTAAGTAGCATAGATAGTAAATACTAGGTAAACAGCGGCAAAAACAAAAACACAGGTACAAATGAATGTTGAGAGTTTGCATCCATTCAGTATTCTAACAGTAGGGTAGAAATTGTTTTGAAACCGGCTGGAGTGCATGTTCAGGCTTCTGTACCTTCTCCCCGATGGTAGAGGTTGTAGGGTTGGATTGACGTTTGAGAATGCTGCCGGCCTTTCCTTGACAGCGGGCCTGGTACAGAGGAAACTCGATTATCCAAATGCCAATTATCCGATAATCATATTATCTGAAGGAGATCTCGAAGTCCTGGTAGAAACATTACATCAAAGTGTCTTTTGTTTCCAGCGATTAAACAGGCGCCATCTCCAAATGACTGACCTCCCGCCCTCTCTCCCCACACTTTCCCTGGAGTTCTACACAGGGGTGTACCCTAAACCCCCCCCCCCCCCACCTTCCCAGGAATAGTCTCTCCAACATTGGCCTGTACAGGGCAAACATGGAACCTGTCAAAATTTGCAGTAAAAAGTTGTGTATGTGTCTGTGCGCTCTTTGGAGACTTACCCCACAGAGGCAGCTGCAGCAACAGCAGTCTTGGTGTACAATCCGGCAACCCTGGAGAGGGGCCGGAGGGGGGAGTGGCCGTGGGCTCCCACGCTTTGTGATGGGGAAAGGGGGTGGGTTTGGAACTGGGTTGGGAGTGGGCTTGGGGGGGATTGACTGGGTTGGGCAATGTTGGACAGGGAGGTGGTGACGAGCGGGGGGGATAGGGGTGTTTGGGGCGGGGTCTCATGCACTGTGCACTGCTGCAGTCTCCTGAATAGGGAGCAGGCTTTAAAAACTCCGAGCCCCAGAGGAAAGGCATTTAATTGATTTTCTGAATAATCGATTATCCGAGCGAAATAGTGCCCAGCCATCTCGTTTGGATAATCAATTCTCCACAAATGGATTCTATAGATGGGAGGTTGGCCTTTTCGTCCAGGCCGAGTTCACCAGTCTCTGTAAGCGTCTCCGAACTTGAATGGTACAGTTGCTGTACCAAGCAGTGATATATCCAGACAGAATGCTCTTGATGACACACCTATAAAAGTTGGCAATGGTCATGGAGTCATAGAGATGTACAACATGGAAACAGACCCTTCGGACCAACCCGTCCACGCTGACCAGATAGCCTAACCCAATCTAGTCCCACCTGCTGGGCGAATGGGCTGAGAATTGTCAGATGGAGTTTAACTCAGATAAATGCGAGGTGCTGCATTTTGGGAAAGCAAATCTTAGCAGGACTTATACACTTAATGGTAAAGTCTTAGGGAGTGTTGCAGAACAAAGAGACCTTGGAGTGCAGGTTCATAGCTCCTTGAAAGTAGAGTCACAGGTAGATAGGATAGTGAAGAAGGCGTTTGGTATGCTTTCCTTTATTGGTCAGAGTATTGAGTACAGGAGTTGGGAGCTCATGTTGCGGCTGTACAGGTCATTGGTTAGGCCACTGTTGGAATATTGCGAGAAATTCTGGTCTCCTTCCTATCGGAAAGATGTGAAACTTGAAAGGATTCAGAAAAGGTTTACAAGTATTCGCTGTCATGCCAAATTTCCTCAGTTATCTGACACTGTCCACTCGTTCCACCTCTGCTCTTAATGTGTAGGGGAGCATGAGTAACATCCCACCGAAAGTCAATAATGAGTTTCTTGGTTTTGCCGGCATTGAGAGCTAGGTTGTTCTCAGTGCACCATTTTTCCAGGTCTTCCATCTCCCATCTATAATCTGTTTCGTCGCCATCTGAGATTCGACTGACTATGGTGTTCATCAGCGAATGTATAAATGGCGAAAATCTAGTATTTCGCGAAGCAGTCGTGGGTATATTAACATGGGTATATATTACTGGGTTGTAATCCAGAGGCTGGAACTAACTCTGAGTTCAAATTCCACCTGGTGAAGTTAAAATTGGTTATCGAGTTGTAGAATTTTATAGTACAAAAGGAGGTTAATTGAAATAAATTTGGAAAATACAGTAGTTAATGGTGACCATTAAAATTCCACTAGTCCACTGATGCTCTTGAGGATAAGTATTTTTATGGAAAAGCTTTTTTAAATCTTTTACAAAACATTTCTATATAAAGAAAAAAAAGCACCATCGAAACAGAAAAAAAAATACAAAGAACAAGGCCATAACATAGTACCATTGTTACTAAGCAACCCACTATTCTACCAAAACAAACCTATCTACTTAACTAAAACTAAACTACAAAGATATTGAATAAATACTAGCTTAAATTACATTCAAGTTACTTAAATTAGACAATGTCTTACTACTTTATTCTGTCTTACTCCATCACACCTCCACTGAGGCTCCCATCCTTGGGAGTGACCCCTACAGTACCCATATTCTTTTCCTTCCAGTCTCTTACTCCCGGGGCCACATGGGTGCCCATAAAGATTCCCACGGCTATACCACGGCCCTGACTAATATTGCCGACAAGTCAGTTTCAATATAATTTAAAAAGGGCCGCCATGTCCTGTAAAACTGTTCCGTTTTGTGGTGCACCATATTTGTGAGGTAATCTTGGGGGAGATGCTCCATCACCAGTTTACGCCACCCCATAAGACCTGTGGTTTTTCTTGCGTCCAATTTAGTAAAATGTTCTTCCTGAGCAATGGGCAAGGATATTACAAAAGCAGCCCATTTGATTGGAACCACATCCACAAACAATCACTCCCTCCAACACTGACACTCGGTAGCAGCAGTATGTACTATATACAAGGTGCACTGCAGAAATTCACCCAAGATCCTTAGCCAGCACCTTCCAAACCCACGACCACCTCCATGTAGAAGAACAAGGGCGGGAGTTCATAAAATCATACAGTATGGAAGAGGACCTTCATCCTACCAGGTCTGAATGCAGAAATATACGAGTACCTACACTGTCACATTTTCCAGTGCTAGGCTCTCATAGCATTGAGTGGTATAACCCTTCATGCGCATATCCAATTACTTTTAAAGGTCATGAGATTTCCTGTCTCTCAAGCAGTGTATTCCAAACCCCCACCACCATCTGGGTGAAAAGTGTTCTTCCTCAAGTACCCTCTTAAACCCCCTGCCTTTCACCTTTAAAATTATGCCCCCTTGTTATTTACCCTTCCACGAAGTTGAACAACTGCTTCCTATTCAGCCTATCCATGTCCCTCATAATTTTAGACCTTTCCATCTAGTGCCTCCTCACTCTTCTCTGCTCCAAAGAAGACATTCTGAATTTATCCAGCCTCTCTTCACAGCTGAAATTGTCAGCTATCATCCTGGTGAATCTCGTTTGCATCCTCTCCAATGCAATGGCATCCTTCCTGTAGTCTGGTGACCAGAACTGCACACAATACTCCAATTTTGGCCTAAGGAAAGTTCTGTACATAGCCTCCCTGCTTTTATAATCTCTACCATGACTGAAGAAGGCATACAGGATGTCTGCCTTTATAACTATCCTGTTAACCTGTCCTACTGCCTTTAGTGATTTTGTGGTTGAACCCCCCCCCCCCCCAGCTCCCATCATGATCCCGCTGTTCCTCTCTGCTTCCTAGTCTCTCACCATTCATTGAGGACCCCCTAGTCTCTTTCCTTCTTCCAAAGTGCAAATCCAAATACATGGCGACATCTCTACATGCAAGTTACCCTCCAAGCTCCCCCTACCATCCTTCCTTGGAAATATACCACTATTCCTTCAATAATGCCAGATCAGAATTTCCAAAGCCCCCTGCCAAGGGCATTGTGAGTCTATCCACAACATATGGACTACAGCGGTTCAAGAAGGAGACTCACCGCCAACTTGTCAAGGGCAACATTGGGTGGGCAATAAACGATGGCCCAGCCAGCGACACCTATGCCCTACAGGTGAATAAAAAATGCAAATAAAACCTCTTAAACCGAGTGGCTTTATCGAGCAGTTTCTCCAAAATCTTCTAATACATGTGGACTGTGGCAGTTCAGGAAGATGGCTGACAGTCTCCTTCATGAGGACAAGTAGTGAAGGGCACTAATTGGCTGATGACCCTTGACTACAATGCCTATGTCTATGCATTTTATTTTTATGTAAAAATTGGTGGTTGTGAAAATGTATCCTGACTTGAATAATTGAAAAGGGAGTCCGTTAGGAGTTGGGAAGGTGTATGCTGAATTGTTCATCCCTTCTGTAATGTTATGGTTCTCTTTGCAGGGTTACCAATGCTGGCAAAAGTATTTTCAATGAAGATCAGGCAACATGCCGAACAATCTACCTCCGAAAAGCATTTGACGTTGAAGAGGAATGGGTGCTTTTGTGCCCAAATGAAGACACTGTACGTACCTCATGCAACAACATGATTCAAGTTGAATACTTTTGTGAATTGGGTGGCAAGTCTTGACAGACTGTTGGGCTACCTGGCCACAGGTAGAAGTTAGGACCCCGGTTATAAATTGTTGTTAAGACCATAGATAAGGACAAGTAGGTCGTTCAGCCCATCGAGTTGGCCCTGCCGTACAATGAGATCATGGCTGATTATCTTCAACTCCAGTTTCCTGCCTGTTCCCCATAACTAATGATGCACTTGGTGATTAAAACCTACCTATCTCAGCCTTGAATGTATTCAATCACCCAAACCCACAAGCCCTCTGCAGTGTAGAATTTCACAACCATCTGAGAGAAGAAACTCCTCCTCATCCCTGGTTTATGGGTCTGACATGTTATTCTGAGATTATGCCCTCTGGTCCTTAGATTCTCCATGGAGAGCGGGGAAAGAAGGCTTTCTGTAGCTATGCTGTCCACTCACTAAGAGTCTTGTATTTTTCAATAAATTTGTTTATTGGAAGAGATGTGGCTAATCCTATGGAAACCTGAGGGATGTTTCTCTCTAGTTCCAAGTTATTATGATGTCTACAGAAACATTTGCTGCTAAGCTTAAAAAGAAAGAGGAAATGAAATTTGCAACCACTGAAACTAAACAAAGAAGCAGGCAGGGTCCAGGTCACTGATGACTGGTTCATCAACACGTTTCACATCCTTAGCCAGATTCGGCCTAGTAAATGGCTGGAAAAGACATGTTATTCTGAGATTATGCCCTCTGGTCCTTAGATTCTCCATGGAGAGCGGGGAAAGAAGGCTTTCTGTAGCTTTCAGTCTGTGTCTTTCAGTCTGTTCTGACAGTTGATTCTTCAATTGGCCTGCCAAAATCTGCTGGGGAAGGTGATGGCCTCTGTTTATTTATGTCCTTTTTCAATCCTCTATTTTTTAAATTAAGCCTACAACATTAAAAAAAAAGGATTTTGTGGGCAAGCGGCCTTTAAACTGATGTCCTATTCTCCACATACGCCCCGTACCCTGTGTTGTCCCAGCTAACAGTCCCATTTGGCTGCAGAGCCCCCCTTACTACTTTCATTGACTTCCCACCCACCCAATAGCCTCTCAATGCCAATTGGTTGAGCTGAGACCATGGGGGTCTCAATTCCTGTTACAACCCCCCCCCCGCTCCAAAAATTGTATAATTTCTCTTACTATGTGGTGCAGTGCAGTGGCTCAGTGGTTAGCACTACTGCCTCACAGGACCAGGGACCCGGGTTCAATTCCAGCCTCAGGCAACTCCAGTTTCCTCCCACATTCCAAAGATGTGCGGGTCAGGTGAATTGGCCATGCTAAATTGCCCATAGTGTTAGGTGCTTCAGTCAGAGGGGGTTGAGTTACTCTTCGGCAGGTCGGTGTGGACCTGTTGGGCCGAAGGGCCTATTTCCATACTGTAGGGAATCTAATCTTAGAAAAAAACTGTATGGAGTTTGCACATTCTCCCTGTGTCTGCATGGGTTTCCTCCGGGTACTCCACTTTCCTCCCACAATCCAAAGGTAGGTAGGTTAGGGATAGGGTGGTTGGGTCTTTATGGTAAGCTCTTTGGAGGACTGAATGGCCTGCTTCCGCACTTTGGGGATTCTGTGAAATAATTTGGTGAAAGTTTATTCAAAATCCAAATTGCACACCAATGAAAAGGCGTTGGGTTGAGAAATGCAAAGTACTCTTCAAAAAGCAATACTTTTGTGATGGTTAACACAAGTACTTTTTATGTCATAGAGTCATAGAGATGTACAGCATGGAAACAGACCCTTCGGTCAAGCCCATCCATGCAAACCAGATATCCAAACCCAATCTAGTCCCACCTGCCAGCACTCGGCCCATATTCCATATTCCTCCAAACCCTTCCTATTCATGTCTTTCGGCATCTCACCTGTGATTATCGATGATACAAATATCTCAGCAAGAGGCCCACCAATTACTTCTCTAGCTTCCCACAGAGTTCTCGGGTACACCTGATCAGGTCCTGGGGATTTATCCACCTTTACGCGTTTCAAGACATCCAGCACTTCCTCCTCTGTAATCTGGACATTTTGCAAGATTCAATATAGATTGTCTACAATCTATAGCTTCCATATCCTTTTCCACAGTAAGTACTGATGCAAAATACTCATTTAGTATCTCCCCCATTTTCTGCAGCTCCACACAAAGGCCACCTTGCTGAACTTTGAGGGGCCCTATTCTCTCCCAAGTTAGCCTTTTGTCCTTAATGTATTTGTAAAAACCTTTAGATTCTCCTTAATTCTATTTGCCAAAGCTATCTCATGTCCCCTTTTTGCCCTCCTGATTTCCCTCGAAAGTATACTCCTACTTCCTTTATACTCTTCTAAGGATTCACTCGATCTATCCTGTCTATACCTTACACATGCTTCTTTTGTTAACCAAGCCCTCAATTTCTTTAGTCATTCCCTATACCTACCAGCCTTTCCTTTCACCTCGCAGAAATATACTTTTTCTGGATTCTTGTTATCTCTTTTCTGAAGGCTTCCCATTTTCCAGCTGTCCCTATACCTGCAAACATCTGCCCCCAATCAGCTTTTGAAATGTCTTGCCTAATACCGCCTTTCTCCAACTTTCTCCAATTTAGAACTTCAACTTTTACATCTGGTCTATCCTTTTCATCACTATTTTAAATCTAATAGAATTATGGTCACTGGCCCCAAAGTGCTCCCCCACTGACACCTCAGTCACCTGCACTGCCTTATTTCCCAAGAGTAGTCAAGTTTTGCACCTTCTCTAGTAGGTACATCCACATACTGAATCAGAACGTTGTCTTGTACGCACTTAACAAATTCCTCTCCATCTAAACCTTTAACACTATGGCAGTCCCAGTCTATGTTTGGAAAGTTAAATTCCCTTACCATAACCACCCTATTATTGTTACAAATAACTGAGATCTCCTTACAAATTTGTTTCTCCCTCTGACTATTAGGGGGTCTATAATACAATCCCAATAAGGTAATCATTCCTTTCTTGTTTCTCAGTTCCACCCAAATAACTTCGCTGGATGTATTTCTGGGAATATCCTGCCTCAGTACAGCTGTAATGCTATCCCTTATCAGCAATGCCACTCCCCCTCCTCTCTTTCCTCCCTTTCTATCCTTCCTGTAGCATTTGTATCCTGGAACATTAAGCTGTCAGTCCTGCCCATCCCTGAGCATGTTTCTGTAATTGCTGTGATATCCCAGTCCCATGTTCCTAACCATGCCCTGAGTTCATCTGCCTTCCCTATTAGGCCCCTTGCATTGAAATAAATGCAGTATAATTTATTAGTCCTACCTTGTCCCTGCCTGCCCTGACTGTTTGTTTGACTCGCTTCTGTTCTCAACTGTACCAGTCTCGGATTGATCTCTTCCCTCACTATCTCCCTGGGTCCCATCCCCCCCCACCTTACTCCAGAGCAGCTCGAGCAAATTTCCCTATCAGTATATTAGTCCCCTTCCAATTTATGTGCAATCTGTCCTTCTTGTACAGGTCACTTCTACCCCGAAAGAAATTCCAATGATCCAAAAATGTGAATCCTTCTCCCGTACACCAGCTCCTCAGCCATGCATTCATCTGCTCTATCCTCCTATTCCTGCCCTCACTAGCTCGTAGCACTGGGAGTAATCCAGATATTACTATTCTCGAGGACCTCCTTTTTAAATTTCTGCCTAACTTTCTCAATAATATTATGCAAATGAGTTTTCTGTTGCCTTTATGTCCTTGCATTGCGTTTGAAAGCAAATTTTTATAGCTTATCTGAGACCTTTACACCATTTTTCCTGATTTGATGTTGGTTGATGGTGGATGGGACAAAGTACTTGGTTTATGAAATTATTCTTCTCCCAAAGCAAGATCAAGGCATCACAGCCACCTACTGGGGGTTGTTTGATGGTCACGGGGGTCCCATGGCTGCAGTACTGGCATCTGAGCATTTACATCACTGCATCAAAGAACAGCTGGAGGAAATCCTGGATATTATCAGCAACCCTTGCAACATCCCACCCCCTTTCCACCTCGATTGCCTCAAGAGGACGCAAACTGAAATAAGCTATGGAATCGAGAAAGACATCTGCGTCGAGAACCTGGTGAAAGGTGCATTGGAGACAGCCTTCAAAAACTGCGTGAGTATATGACATTGATCATTTAATTTCTGTTCACCCTCGACCCATGTATTGGCCGACTTATGTTTACTGTCAATTAAGCATCAGCTCTGTAATCTCTTCCAGCGTCACCACCCTCCAAGCTACCTGTGCTCCTTCATTTCAGGCCTCTTGTGTGTCCCTGCTTTTTAATTGCTCCACCTTTGCTCTGAGGTCCTGAACTTGGAATTCCCTTCCTAAATCCCTCCCTTTCCTGAAAACCTATGTCATTGACCAGGTTTGTAATCATTTGCCTATTATTCCTCCTTATATGGCTTTTCACCAAATTGTATTTTGTTATGGATCAGTCCAAACCTCTTTCACATCTACCAAGGAGGTAGCCTGGACCCTAACTTTTATCTTATTTAAAGGCAAATGCAAGGTATTGTGTTCCAGATGTAATTCAGTTAGTCACACTACTTGGCTTTAAGCAAAACATTCTTTACTCTTACACTCAGTTAAAATACAAACAAAAGAAAGAAGAACTGATATAACTTTATCTCTATTAGAAACATTGACAGTATAATAGATTAGTTAACTAGTAAACAGCAAATGTTCCAATATAGTAACATCCCATAAACACACACTTGGGAAAAACCAAAATTCAGTAAAGTAGATTATCTCACATATGATATTTCTCCAATTCAGGAGAAAAGAACACCAAAAGAAAACTCTGGCAGAGAGAGAGGACCCGAGCTTTTTTGTTGTGGCCAAGAGAGATGTTTAACAACTTCTACATGCAAATTCAAACCCCCAACAACTGAAAGCTAAACTAAAACATTAGCAAATTTGCTGATGATACAAAGCTGGGTGGCAGGGTGAAATGTGATGAGGATGTTAGGAGATTACAGGGTGACCTGGACAAGTTAGGTGAGTGGGCAGATGCATGGCAAATGCAGTTTAATGTGGATAAATGTATGGTTATCCACTTTGGTAGCAAGAACAGAAAGGCAGACTACTACCTCAATGGAATCAATTTATGTAAAGGGGCAGTACAAAGAGATCTGGATGTTCTTGTACACCAGTC
>NC_057727.1:11247549-11252913 GCF_004010195.1 Chiloscyllium plagiosum | reverse complement strand
GCAGGAAACATGTTTCCGCTGATGGGTGAGTGTCGAACCAGAGGACACAGCTTAAAAATACAGGGTAGACCATTTAGGACAGAGATGAGGAGAAACTTCTTCACCCAGAGAGTGGTGGCTGTGTAGAATGCTCTGCCCCAGAGGGCAGTAGAGGCCCAGTCTCTGGATTCATTTAAGAAAGAGTTGGATAGAGCTCTCAAAGATAGGGGAATCAAGGGTTATGGAGATAAAGCAGGAAGAGGATACTGATTAGGAATGATCACTCATATTGAATGGCGGTGCAGGCTTGAAGGGCTGAATGGCCTACTCCACCTATTGTCTATTGTCTATTGTCTTAAAACCCTGATTCTGTGGGAGCTTGACTCCACCCATTCATGCTGCTTCTATTGTTCTAACTTTGGAAAAGAAAACACGCCAGAGCCCCTCAAGCTGTGTACTTTATTTGCTTGGAACAGGCTGCTTTGTCCCTCTGTCTCAACCTCTCTTCGTTTTAAACAAAACAGGAACAAAAATACACCTTGTAAAGCCATAGTGTCATCACAGTTTCATAATGCGTTTTCAGTCTTTTCTTCCATTAAAGACTTCACCATTGAGAAACAAGAAATTGTTGATGTTAGTGTTTTATTTTTGTTACTTTTTATCCAGTTGTCCTATAACTATCTCCACAGTTAAAGATGAAACTTCCCATTTCATATGTTGAGTACCAACCTAAATGTACTCATTCTGATTCGGTAAATTCTGGTTCCAGTGTTTTGAGCAGATAGCCTGCATTTCCCTTAGTGCAGCACAGGATGGGGTGCTGAACTGTCAGAGGTGCCATCTTACTGAAGAGATGTTAAGCTAACTACCACTTTGACAGACATACAAAAGCCCATTTAATATTTTTAAGCAGTGTACAGATGTCCTCCCAGTGCACCTCCAACATCTCCCCAGTCTCTTCCCTCCTTCACTGTCCCCATCTCTCCCTCCCTCACCACCAACTCATCTTGCTCTCTCTCCCTTCACTAGCTCACCAAAAGCAGTCCACAGTAAATTAATTACTCTTTACATGAATCACTGTTGCTTTGGGGGGGGGAGTGGGATTCAGAACTGAACTTGCCCAGTAGGGTCTCAGTATGAGAAATGAGCAGTGGATCTGACTCAGTGTTGGTTTAAAGAACAGTGTGCTCAAGAAAACTGGAAGTATACAATACGTGCCCAGCTTTGAATTGTGTTATGGAACCCTGATGTGTCCACCTAACCAGGCATACAAAGCCAAGAGTAGAAGAAAAATTAAAATAAATTGATGAGTGGGTGATGCCAAACTTAAGTTATTAGGTTGAGACCACTGAGGGAGTGAAGGAGCTGTGTGTTTTGAAGGAAAGACTTGCATTTATGTAGAGCCTTTTGAAGTCTCAGGGTATCCCAGGATGATTTGCAGCCAATGAGATACGTTTGAAGAATAATGAGTATTGCAATGGGCCAATTTGAACACTGCAAGCTCTCTTAAACAGGCATGTTATAATGATTTCATTTCTCTCTGATGTCAGTTTTGGGGTAAATGTTGGCCAGGATATCAGGGATAACTCACTGCTCATTTTCAGAATAACACAATGGGGATCGTTTACATCCAGCAGAGATACAGATAGGGTCTCCCTGTATCCTCTCATCTGAAAGATGGCAGCACTTCTTCAGCCCTGTACTAAAGAGTCAACCGACTCTTTTATATTCAAATCGCCCTCTGATGTAGAGCCATTGAGCAAGTAGTGACAATTAATCAATTTGTGTCTTGTTTTCTTTCCTTCCCCCCCCCCCCCTGCAGGATGAGCTGATTGAGAATTACCAGAGATCCCATGGTCATGTTGGAGGCTGTACAGCTTTGGCCATCCTCCGCTTGCAGGGAAATTTGTATGTGGCTAACGCAGGAGATAGCAGGTTAGTGCGCACCATTGTTTGTCTTTGCAACTTCTGCTTTAGGCTGACTGCAGCTGGCTCAATTGTCATTATTTCCACAGAATTTCCACGCTTCCTCTTTTAGGTTTCTGTTATAATGCATAACTGTCCCCAAATGAGATTGTGCTTAGTGAATGATCCCGATTCCAAATTGCTCATATTGTTCCGATATCACCTGGAGAGGGCACAAAACTGGACCTTTCCCTTCTGTCTTGGATAGTGTTTAGTCCAATTTTTACACATTTTCCCACCCCACCCCCACTTCCTTGCCATTTTTATTCTTAATTTCCATGCATCAGAACTGGATTTACATCAAGGCCAGGAATCCCATCATTTTATCCTAACTTTCTCAGGGGCAACAGGTTTGATCTGCTGTCTGGCATGAACTAGTCACCGGCCTGGATGTGAACGTGGGATTTGTCACAATGGCTATCCCAGAATCTTCTTCCTGTACTGTGAGAACATTAAATTGCTCCCTTCTCTCCAATTCTCACAGTAAAACCTAGCTCTACTGAGCAACCACTAGTTACAAAAAGGAGAGGCAAACACATCTCAAACTCAGAGAAAGTGAGGACTGCAGATGCTGGAGATCAGAGTCGAGAATGTGGTGACGGAAAAGCACTGCAGGTCAGGCAGCATCCCAGGAGCAGGAGAATCAACATTTTGGGCAAAAGCCCTTCATTAGTTTGATGCAGAGTTCCTGAACTATAGATTGGAAGCTGTGGGTGAGAGACCTCCTGAGGTAATGAGGTTGTGTACAGTCTGGAAGAAGCTGGTTTGGTGATGGGAGGTGAGGTCATGGTCAAGGGGGCAGTAAGAGAAGGTGTCTTCGAATTGGCACCTGGCTTCAGCGGTGTAGAGGTCAATGTGCCAACTACTACTGATGAAAGGCTTTTGCCCGAAGTATCAATTCTCCTGCTTCTCAGATGCTGCCTGATCTGTGCTTTTCCAGCACCACACATCTCCAACTCCATCAATGCAACTCTAAGTTTTAGAAGTATGCATGTGACAACTTGCCACCTGATGTTACTTTTTCCCTGTATGTCCCACAGTGCTGATCTTGGCTTGTCATGTGGAGAGTTAAGAACTAAGTGGCACAAGGTGGCAATGACTTTCATTCATAGCAGCGATTTTCAACCAGTGTGTTATGACAAATTAGTGTGTGCTGAGTATTGTTCAAGTGTAGCGTAATGTTTTGTATAGAGATAATGAAAATCAATGTAAAACAAACATTGTTTCATCTTCAACAGTATTGTATCCAATCCAAGTTACAACTCATTTAAAACTGTCACAAGTTAGTGATTAAATTAGGGGTGAACTATTGGTCAGACCACTGAACCAAGTGCAGTGTGTGGAACAGATTTAGGGCCACGAGTAATTGCGAATAGTTGAGCAGATTTTGAAAATGTGTTCTCCCTGAAGACGCAGTATTTTTCCAAATGTGTTTGAAATGTTAACACATCAGATCCTTCCTTAGTTTGTTGCATGCACTGTGTTGCAAACCTCTCTAGTAACACCATAACCAGAGTAAATGCAAGTAAATGTGACCTTTATGAGCAACCAATTCAGTGGGTGTACCATGGAACTTTTTGTCTCATTGAAATGTGACTTGGTACTGAAAAGGTTGAGAACTATTGATTTATTGTCATAGAATCATAGAGATTCTATGACAACATAGAAACACCCTTCAGTTCAAACTGTCCATGCCGACCAGATATCCCAGCTCAACTTAGTCCCACCTGACAGCACCCGGCCCGTATCCCTCCAAACCCTTCCTATTCATATACCCATCCAGATGCCTTTTAAATGTTGCACTGGCAGCTCATTCCATACATGTACCACCCTCTGCGTGAAAAAGTTACCCCTTAGGTCTCTTTTATGTCTTGCCCCTCTCATCCTAAACCTATACCCTCTAGTTCTGCACTCCCCTACCACAGGGAAATGACTTTGTCTCTTTATTCTATCCATGCCTCTCATGATTTTATAAACCTCTATAAGGTCAGGCCTCAGCCTCCGTCGCTCCAGTGAAAACAGCCCCAGCCTATTCAGCCTCTCCCTATAGCTCAAATTCTCCAATCCTGGCAACATTCTTGTAAATCTTTTCTGAACCCTTTCAAGTCTCACAACATTCTTGCGAAAGGAAGGGGACCAGAATTGTACACAATATTCCAAATGTGGCCGAACCAATGTATAGAGTGCCTTTTGGGCTGTTTGTGTGGAGAATGAAGCAGGATGTAAGTGTTCCCATCTAATCCCAAAGTTACTTACATTTTGTCACAAGATTGTACCGATCTCACACCATGTTTGCTAAATCTTTTGACTGTTGTCGGACAATAGTGGGGCAAAGTACTTTAACTGTTGATTCTCTTTTTTTTAAAGAGCAATTATTGTACACGAGAATGGAGTTCAGTCACTATCCAATGAATTCACAGCTGTGACTGAGAGACAAAGGATTCAACATCTGGTAAATAGAACATCTTTTCCTTAGTCTTCCTGAACTTGATAAACACAAGCTCTTTAGGCTGATTTTTAAGCAATTATTCAAGCGCATATTTTCACCTTTCTCTAAATAAGGAATTGAGATATTGTCTTAGTGTTTGAGGGGAGTGTACAGTAGTTCTCCCCCTCCCCGCCGTACCCATGGGGTATGTTCCAAGAACTGCTGTGGATACCCGAAACTGCAGATAGGAGAGAACCAATTCATTTCAATGGGAAACGTACCTTCCCGGCAGCCCCCAGTCCCTGGTAGGTTCCTTATAATAGGTTTGGACTGCGGTAAACTACGGGTAACTGAAACCGCAGAAAATGATTCCACAAATATGGGGGTCACCCTGTAGTTTAAATTTGAGACATTGGGAGAACAAGGAGACAACACAGGTCAGTGAATGCTGTAACCCTAAGCAGCTAATTTCCTGGTAATACTCACCAAATTCCTTGTCGTACTATGTATATAATAGATATCTAATGTCAAGGGCAGACACACTCACTGCATTTTAGGCTGTGGCTCATAAGAAATTATGTCATATGTGCTGACTGAAAAATTGTGAAAATTAGGGAGGGAATTTGAAGTTCGGGATCACCGTGTTATTTCTACTAAAATAAAATGTACTTATTTAAAAAACTCAACGTCTCCTCACAGGCCTTCCTGAAGCCTGAGTTGCTTGGTGAAGAGTTTTCAAGATATGAGGTCCCTCGCAGAGTGAAAAGGAGTGATATTGGCGCAAAAATCTTGTACCGAGACTACTTCATGTCTGGCTGGTGAGTATTTGTCAAACATGGATTGAGGATTGGCTGTCTGACAGAAGGCAGAGAGTTGGGATAAGAGGTTCTTTTTCGCAATGGCAGCCGGTGACAAGCAGTGTCCCACAGGGTTCAGTGTTGGGGCCACAGCTGTTCACGTTATATATTAATGGATGAAGGGACTGGGGGCAT
>NC_057727.1:11244358-11247346 GCF_004010195.1 Chiloscyllium plagiosum | reverse complement strand
CATTTGGAGTACTGTGTCCAGTTTTGGGCCCCACACCTCAGGAGGGACATACTGGCACTGGAGCGTGTCCAGCGGAGATTCACACGGATGATCCCTGGAATGGTAAATCTAACATACGAGGAACGGCTGAGGATCCTGGGATTGTACTCATTGGAGTTTAGAAGGTTAAGGGGAGATCTAATCGAAACTTACAAGATAATACATGGTTTGGAAAGGGTGGACGCTAAGAAATTGTTTCCGTTAGGCGAGGAGACTTGGACCCATGGGCACAGCCTTAGAATTAGAGGGGGTAAATTCAGAACAGAAATGCAGAGACATTTCTTCAGCCAGAGAGTGGTGGGCCTGTGGAATTCATTGCCCCACAGTGCAGTGGAGGCCGGGACGCTAAATGTCTTCAAGGCAGAGATTGATAAATTCTTGATGTCACTGGCGGAGTGGACTCGATGGGCCGAATGGCCTTACTTCCACTCCTTTGTCTTATGGTCTTAAACCATCCACTTTCTGGGAAAATCATTTACACAGATCCTTTATGTTTTTAAAATTATATTTAATTGTGTACCTCCATTAGTTTTATTTCTTTAATTTGTTCTTCCCCTCTATTTGATGTCCACCTAGTCAGAAGCATTCTACGACTAGGATATTACTAAACTGGAGAGGATTATGAAGAGATTTACCAGGATGTTGCCAGGAATGGAAGGTTTGAGTTAGGCTGGATAGACTTTCTTTCACTTGAGCATTGAAGTTAAGTGGTGACCTTCTAGAGATATATAAAACATAAGGGATATAGATAAGATTAATGGCAAGTGTCTTTTCCTTTAGGATTGGGGATTTCAGGATTAAGGAGTTTGTTTTTGAGATGAAAGACCAAGAGATTTTTTAAAAAGACATGAGGAACAAATTTTTTTATACAGAGGGTGGTTTGCACGGAGAATGAACTTTCTGAGGAAGTGGTTGATGTGAGCACAAATCCAATGTTTAAAAGGCACTTAGAAAAGTACATGAATCAAAAGGTTTGGTGGGAAATGGGCCAGGAGCAGGCAGGTGGGACTGTTTGGGATTATGATTAGCATGGACTGCTGGACTGAAGGGTCTGTTTCCGTGCTGTATGACTCTGAGTAAGTGTAGACTTGCCTTCCAAGCCCATATGTTGAAGCTACTCTTGACTAGTTTTAGTTAAGTAAAAATGACTCTCATACACTCCTGTCATTTCAACTGTCACAGTGAATATGTGCAAACCTCTGATCATTCGCTGTTAAGTACTTTGTCTCAGATTGTATTCACCATGACGGATGTCACTATGGTCAATTGGCTACACCACATGAAAGATGCTTAATTTAATCTTGCTTGTTGTGTTTATCACAATACCCCATTCTGCTCGTTGGTCTGCCTAAGCATATACATCCCAAGAATTTTTTTTTAAAACTTTCAAAAGACTGTCAATCTCTGATTCTTAGTCCTTTCCCAGGAACGTGCCACTTGTTATCTGTAAAAATCATTAAACAGCCTGCTTCACCATTTTCTCACAGGTCATCCCAGAATGGAGTGGCATGGTAGCTCAGTGGTTAGCACTGCTGTCTCACAGCACCAGGGACCTGGGTTCAATTCCAGCCTTGTGACTCTCTGTGTGGAGTTTGCACATTCTCCCATGTCTGCACATGGGTTTCCTCCTGGTGCTCCGGTTTCCTCTCACCATCCAAAGATGTGCAGTTCAGGTGGATTGGCCACGCTAAATTGCCCATAGTGCTCAGGGAGGTGTAGGCTAGGTGCTTTGGTTGGTAGTAAATGTAGGGTAATAGGGTAGAAGAATGGATCTAGGTAGGTTACTCTTCGAAGGGTTGGTGTGCACTTGTTGGGCCAAATGGCCTGTTTCCACACTGTAGAGATTGTAAATGTTGTGAATGTCAATGGCCATCCATCCTGATCACAACAGTGTCACTGTCGTTGATCCCTATTCTTCCTATTATTTTATAATTATCCAATTTGTAACAATTTACCCAAAGACTACTTCACCATTTTAAAAAAGGACTTGCATTTATGTAGTGCCTTATTTACAGCCAAAGAAGTACTGTCAATGTTGCACTATAGAGATTCCAGCAGCCAGTTTGTGCACAGCAAGCTCCCACAAAGTACCAGTACGAGAATGGCCACAGGTCTTGTTTTGTGATTAAAAACAAAACCAGAAATTGCTGGAAAAACTCAGCAGGCCTGGCACCATGTTTGGAGAGAAATCCTCAGAACAGTTCTGAAGAAGGGTCACAGGACCCAAAGCATCATCTGTGGAGAGAAATCAGAGTTAATGTTTCTTTCGGTTTCTGTTAAGGGATGTTTTGCTAAGGAGCAAATACTGGCCAGGCTCCATCTGCTCTTCCTCAAGGTTACTAGTACCATAGGACCCTTTACAACCCCTGATAAGGTGAGAGTGGGCATCTCGCTGGAAAGGGGGAGGGGGGTGCGGGGAGTGTGCGAAATGCTACTAACTGAGCCACAACTCATGTAATTTTCTGTAATATTACGCACAGCACATCATCAGACCTAATTTGTCATGTCAGCGTAGACAACCTGTCTTTATAAATCCACACTGGTTTAAGATTGTTGGCCTCAGTCTTGTTCTCTGTTTTCAGGGGATACAAAACTGCAGAAGAAGATGACCTCAAGTACCCTGTCGTGCATGGGGATGGAAGACAGGTACACCTTTGGGAAATCACTTCATATGCTGTGTGATTTTACAAAGAGACTGCAGGGTCCCATTAGTACAATAGACTATAGACAATAGACAGGGTAAAAACAAGGGCTGCAGATGCTGGAAACCAGATTCTGGATTAGTGGTCTTGGAATAGCACAGCAGTTCAGGCAGTATTCGAGGAGCAGTAAAATCGATGTTTCAGGCAAAAGCCCTTCTTTAGGAATACAGGCAGAGTGCCTGAAGGGTGGAGAGATAAGTTAGAGGAGGGAGGGGGTGGGGAGAAAGTAGCATAGAGTACAATAAGT
>NC_057727.1:11232223-11243244 GCF_004010195.1 Chiloscyllium plagiosum | reverse complement strand
TGCGCTGTACATGGAGATTGGTGTGGTGGTAGGTGAGGACCAGTGGGGTTCTGTCCTGGTGGCGGTTGGAGGGGCGGGGCTCAAGGGCAGAGGAGCGGGAAGTGGAGGAGATGCGGTGGAGGGCATCGTCGATCACGTCGGGGGGGAAATTGCGGTCCTTGAAGAAGGAGGCCGTCTGTGTTGTGCGTATTTTGAACTGGTCCTCCTGGGATGTCTGGGATGAATCAGTCTGTCAGTCCCTCACAGCTTTGCCATTCTATTAGATTATGAATGATCTGTACCTCTACTCCATTTGTTCTATCTTGGTTCCATATCCTTTGACACCTGAGACACCTTCACTCCATAATGATTTCACAACGTGCTGTCTAAAAGTCATTGCAACATTAACTATTCAAGCCAGTTCCTTTTAGAGATTAAAAGACATAGGGTGCAATTTCCCCCTCCCTAGATGTGGGGCGAAGGGCGTTTTAAAAAAAAACTTGCCTAATGTAATCTTTGCTGATTGTTGTAAAACTGATCTGATTCACTAATGTTCTTTAGGAAAGGAAATCCGCCATCCTCATCTGGTCTGGCATGTGACTGCAGACCCACAGCAATGTGCTTGACTCTTAACTGCACAATGGACAATAAATGCTGGCCTGACAAATGATGCCCACATCTCGTGAATGGAAAAAAAAACTAAACAAACAAACAAACAAATAAATAAATAATTTAGTGAGTTGGCTTTGGACAAATGCTTCTCTGCACCTTGTCACTGTAACATTGAAGTGCTGGGTGAGAGGCCAGTCTTCTGGACTCACCAGACATTGTTGCCAAGTAGCACCCACTTGAGGGCATCAACTTGCCACTGACCTGGTTATCTGCTGAAATAGCTGCACGGAGGGCAGTATCCTGTCACCAAGTCACCCTTCATTTACGTGGGCTCTGACCAGCCAGTCCCAGGAGATCTTCTGAATCTCTTGTTTATTTTCTTTTTTTTAGTGCTTATTTTTTCCCCAGCACCCATGTTATGTGTGAGCAGGTGTGTGAGACAGTGAAAGCCACAAGGTGCATGAATCTTTATTCAACTTCCACCACCAGGAAGAAAAGAAACACCCAAGTGGCCAGTGACAAGCAGTACCCTTCACATCAAAGGGAATCTTGTTTTATTTTGTAGTTCTTGACACTGGTCTGGCCTCCTCAGAGCCAGCTGTCAGAGTGAGCTGAAATTCTGACACTCCTGTTTATTTTTTTGTTGTTTTTTTCTTTTTTTTTCCCAGAATGAACAGGATGGCTGACACTCCTGTTCTTTTTTTTCTCTATTACCCCCACACTACCGCCTAACTGCGGCAGTGCTTATTTTTTCCCCCAGCACTCATATTGTGTGTGTGCAGGTGTGAGACACAGTGAAAGACACAAAATGCACGAATCTTTATTCAGTTTCCACCACCAGGAAGCAAAGAAACAGCCGAGTGCCCAGTGACAAGCAGTGCCTCTCACATCAAAGGGAATCTCGTGTTTATTCAGAGAGATCTGAACCTCTGGCACTGCTGTACTCCTGTTTATTTATTTTTTTTCTCGTTACCCCACATTACCACCTAACTACGGTAGTGCTTATTTTTTCCCCAGCACCCATGTTGTGTGTGTGCAGGTGTGAGACACAAGGTGCACGGATCTTTATTCAGTTTCCACCACCAGGAAGAAAGGAAACACCCGAGTGGCCAGTGACAAGCACTGCCCTTCACATCAAAGGGCAATGCTGCAATCTCATTTATTTTTTTTTCCTTTTCCCACACTACCGCTCAACTGTGGTAGTGCTTATTTTTCCCCAGCACCCATAGTGTGTGTGTGCAGGTGTGAGACACAGTGAGAGACACAAGGTGCACGGATCTTTATTCAATTTCCACCACCAGGAAGATAGGAAAACACCCGAGTGGCCAGTGACAAGCACTGCCCTTCACATCAAAGGGCAGTGCTGTGTGATCAAACAGTGAAGGGGAGGACAGGGATTAAGTCAAAATAGAGTTGGAAACCTCTTGTTTATTTTATTTTTTGGTAGGGATCTCCTGTTTATATTTTTTTCTTTTTTTCTCTCTGTTTAACCCCCCCACTACCACCTAAGTGCGGTAGTGCTTATTTTTTCCCCCAGCACCCATGGTGTGTGTGTGCAGGTGTGAGACACAGTGAAAGACAAAAAGTGCACGAATCTTTATTCAATTTCCACCACCAGGAAGATAGGAAAACACCCGGGTGGCCAGTGACAAACACTGCCCTTCACATCAAAGGGCAGTGCTGTGTGATCAAAACAGTGAAGGGGAGGGTAGGGACTAAATCAAAATAGAGTTGGAAATCTCTTGTTTATTTTCTTTAAAGTGCACGAATCTTTATTCAGTTTCCACCACCAGGAAGACAGGAAAACACCCGGGTGGCCAGTGACAAACACTGCCCTTCACATCAAAGGGCAGTGCTGTGTGATCAAAACAGTGAAGGGGAGGGTAGGGACTAAATCAAAATAGAGTTGGAAATCTCTTGTTTATATCTGTCAGTCAGGGTTCCCTGATTAGCTCAGATTAACAACCCCATCAGAGATCTCATTGTCAGAGATCCACCTGGCCCTGGGGTTCCAGCCACTACACGTGCCTTCCCAGCAGGCGAGAGAACTGGCTGGTTTCCTGAAAGGGACCAAGCAGTTGCCAGCTTTGAGTCTGTTGCTGGATCAGCAGAAACACTGGCAGAAAGTTTGCAGCCGAGTGAAGGGATATGGGAAAATTCAGTACCATCACCCACCCCCACAACTGCCCTTGCCTCAGACACCCTGCACACCCCAGACCCTCAAGTCCCAAAAGGATTTGGTTTGCCTTTGAAGACTTTACCTTCAGGTGATCCAATGACGATCTCTAAGGCTTATGGAGAGGTGGGTTTTTGATACCAAGGTCTGCAGTTTACTGAGAAACCCGCCAGTCAGCTTTTATGAAACTTGTTGGTTAGAGTGGTGAGTTCATCGCCATTGAACTTACCTGCGTCCAACACTTTGGCTGCAATTTAGAAAGTCTCAACCTCAAATGTGAAAATGCTTGCCGTATTTATCTTTACCAGCAGTAGACTCGAGACCATTGATTGCTTGAGCCCCGATTTATGACCACTGAGGATATGGGGAATTATTTAAGTGGAGCTAAAATCCAAGATCAGCCGTATTTCTGTTGAAAAGATGGGCTGAATGGTCCACACTTGCTAATTCATGCATTATTGACTGATTCTCAGTGGGGAGTGGTTGGAGAAGAATCGTCAGGATGGTGGGAGTGTAATTCCTTTTCCTAATTGCTATTTATTAGTGACTGCTGAGATAGGGGAGTTGATGGCAAAGTGATAACGTCACTGGGCTAGTAAACCTGAGGATGAACGAGAGTTTAGATCCTGCTGTGGCAGCTGATGGAGTTGATAAATCTGTAACATAGAATTGGTAACTATAAAAAAAATTAACTGCTGTTAAAATTCAATTGGTTCACTAATGCCCTTGAGGGAAGGACATCTGTCACCCTTACCTGGTCTGGCCTACATGTGACTCTAGACCCACAATAATGTGGTCAACTGTTAACTGCCCTCTGAAATGACCTAGCAAGTCTCTGGGCTGTACATCTCTAGAACTCTAATTCGTTAAGTTTGGAGGCAATTAGAGATTGTCAACAAATGCTAATGATGTCAGTGTTCCAAGAAGGAATTTTTAAAGACTTTGGATAGGTAAAACTCATTTGAAGAGTGTTTTGGGTTTGTCTGCAGTTTCCCTCCTCATTCCTGTCAAATCTCTTTGGAATGCAGACACCTGCCCTTTTTTTCTTTCAATGGACACAAAAGTGACTTCACCTCTCACAATATTTGTCATTTGTTTTGACACTTTCAGTGAGAAAGATTTTGTTTTCTCTTTCAGACGCGAGTGATGGGGATGATTGCAGTCACACGAGGCTTTGGAGACCATGGATTGAAGGCCTACGATACTGACCTCTACGTAAAACCATTTCTGTCCTGTATTCCAGAGGTAAGTATTTCAGAGAAACAGAAACAGCTTTTCCGGAATATTGTTCACAGACTGTACAATGTAGATAGAAAATTCTTCACTTGCTGTGTTTGTATCCCCATTGTCCTTTGCTGTATTTTCTGCACTTGAGTGATATTTAAAAGATATTTTGTAGTGACATTGGAGGAAGGTCAATATTAGACTGGGATGAAGAACCAAGAATGGTTAGCTCTTTACTTCAGTTTAGAATGAGGGTTGGTCTTCTTTAAACATACAAGATTCTTGTGGTCTCATGGATTAAGGGATCGAGAGAAGAGGGGGGAGGGGGGGGGGGGGGAGAGAAAGAGAGAAGAGGGGGGAGGATTAGGGTGTTGACCTCGACGATCAGCTATGATCACAGTAAATGGTGGAGCAAGCTCAAGGGGTCAACTCGTGCTCCTATCTTATAGATGTAGTTTCTGAGGAAGCTTGACAGATTGGATTACACAAAGATGTTCCCAGTAGTGAGGGAATCTTGAACTCTGGCACATTGTTCCGTAACTGTGTAATGAATGTTACCCCAGAGAGTTGTGCAGACGAGATCACTGAAAGTAGTTAAAGAGGAGGCAGATAGAGGTTTTGAAATATTGAGGAGTTGGAACGAAAGAGCAGTTGAGGACTCTTGAGGGGGAGGGGGGGGTTTACATCCACCCGAACTGGCAGTTTGGGCAAATTCAGAATACTAGGCAAAAGCAAGGACTGCAGATACTGGAAAACAGAGTCCAGATTAGAGTGGTGGAAAAGCAGAGCAGGTCAGGCAGCATCCGAGGAGCAGGAAAATCTACGTTTCAGGCAAAAGCCCTTCATCCCTGATGAAGGGCTTTTGCCTGAAATGTCAAAATTTAAAAATACTGTGGATTCTAGAGATCAGAATTACAAACCCAAAAATTTGGAAATATCTAACAGGTCTCTCAAGTTAACGGTTCTGGTCTTTCATCAATGTTGAAACATTAACTCTGCTTCTCTGTTTTTAGATGTTGCCAGACCTGCTGAATTTCTCCAGAACTTCCCATACCTTTCCCAAGTGGCTGAGGCTTCAGTTTAACATCTCATCTGAAAGACAGCACCACCAGCAGTGTCGCAGCCCAATCCACTCCTGTTGTTTATGAAGCCAAAGAGCAAATATAATTCCGCACACTTCAAACTATTTTTGATAGGTTCAGCAGTAACTATAACACAAATGTCAGATACAGATTGTGATAGATTCAGAAGGCTGAAACCAGAGATGACAGGACTGTATTATGAGGAAAGATTGGTTAAAGAGGCCTGTAATCACTAGAGCTTAGAAACATTTAACATTCTAACAGGGCTGTATAGGCTAGATGCCTACAGGGTGTTTCTGGTGACTGGGAAAACCATTTACAACTGAAATGAGCAAACATTTCTTCACTGTGTAGTCAACCTGGCAAATCTATTATCACAAGGGTTGTGTAGGCCAGGTCACTGACTATATTCAAGAAAGAGATTTTATTTTTGTTTGGATAATAAAGGCATCAGGGGTATGGACAGAAGGTAAGAAAATGGCATTAATGTTGAGGATTGGCCATGATCATATTCGAAAGACAGTACAGGCTCAAAGGGCCAAATGACTGACTCCTAGTTGCTGTGCTTTTTCTTTGCTCTATGATTGCAACTTTTTTTTTTGCAAAGGTTACATTCTTCGACGTGAGACAACATAAATTTGACCAAAGTGATGTTCTGATAATGGCCACTGATGGATTATGGGACATTGTCTCCAATAAGGAAGTGGCAGAGATCAGTCGGAACTTTTTGGAAGATCAGAAACATAACCCACGCAGGTAAAAGGATACTTTGTGTTAGCAGTTCTCATTGCATTGGTGACATAAAATACACGTTATTAGGTCACTTCACTGTTGTTAATGCTACATGCTGGTAAAATTCAGATAGAAAACAATTGACTGCTGCCTCTCCCAGCACATTACTTTGCAAAAGCAATATGCAATTAAGCCACGTAAGCTCAAAAAAGCCTCTTCACTTGCTTGTCACCAGTGATGTAGCTTCAAGAGTGCTGCTCTGCATCTAAGAGACTGCCCTATCCGTATTCAACCTGTTTGGCCACATTATGAATGTACTTCCTGTGGCCAAAATGTTCTGACATGGGGCTCAAACACTGCCTCTGTGCTGAGCAATAGAAGTGCTAGCCAGTGCCATAAAACCCTGAAGTGTAAATAACCCATCTTTATTTCTATAGGTATACGCTATTGGCCCAGTGTCTTGTGAATAAAGCAAGAGGCACGCGACAAGAAAGTGACTGGAAACTGGAAGATGGCAGCTTTGCCTCATTTGACGACATATCAGTATTTGTGATCCCATTGCATAACTTAGGGGGAGCAGTGTAAGTTTTCATCTGAAGCACACTGGAAGGTTTCCATAGCTGACAATGTTGGTGTTCCAAACGTACACTTGTGTTTACAATAGACCTGAGGATCACTGCAGGTGAATGAGAAGAACATCCTGTCAAAGTGCCTGAGATACCACTCACTCCTTTCCCATGAGCAATATTGCATTAGTGAATACTCATGAGAACATATGCCAGGGAAAATGGCCAGTTTCATGCTTCCACTTAATGTTTTGCCACCACTGGGGATTGTTTAGTGAATCTTCACCAAGACAACAGTAGACAGTGGCACTGTTCCCAATCAAAAGGGGAAATACACATTGTTGGATTCCTTTTTGGCTGCTAGGTCCCAGCTTAACTTACATTCTGAGTGGCCTCTGTTGAATTTCAATTTATTGGTATTGACTAACTTGACTGATATTGGCCCGTTTGAGGTTTTGAAACATGTCCTCTAGCTATACTGTAGGAGAGAGATTCTTTCAAATACTTAAGCACAAAATGAAGACCTTTTTTAGAATTACCTTGATTTTAAGTAACTTTTTTTTTAGATCAGAGGATAACAAATAAATTGATAAAAATAGTTTCAGATTGAGTAAAAAAGGGAAAGGCTCAACTATGAGTGAAGAGAAATTATTTAATTTTCATATTTTATTTACATGTAGCAGTGCCATCTTTTCACATCAATACTTATACATAGAACCAAATATGGAAGAGTAGTTAGTTTCCTTAATGAAGAAAACAAGGATCAATGACAATTACTACCAGCAAGATTTCTCAAAATACATCAACACTTTTAAAAAGTCTGACACCAAATGCACATGAACTAATGACAGCAGCTGAAGTCTGAGGGTAGTGTAGCTTTGTGACTGAAACTGCAGCAAAAGCAATGACTAATTATTTAAAGACACCCCATGGAACTCTACTTTTATGTTTTTAAATCAGTTTCCAGAGGAAGCAGAAAAACAAACCCTTACCCCTGAGATTATGAAGAGCACGTGAGGCCGGGAAGTTTCTTCATTGCCTGCGAGACTGAAACAATTGTGGGTAACCCAGTTAAACTAGAACACGAGCCATTAAGTGGGGATTTCTCCAACTCAACTGCTAACTTTGAGGGATTAAGTGAGAGAATTCCTGGGGAATCTCAAACCTTTAAACCCTGCAACGTGCAAGAACTGCAGCCTCAAATGTCAGTCCCCTTCCTTTGTAATAGTGTACAATATTAAAAATCACACAACACCAGGTTATAGTCGAACAGGTTTGTTTGGAAGTACCAGCTTTAATCAGCTACCTGAAGGATCAGCGCTCTGAAAGCTAGTACTTCCAAATAAACCTGATTTTAACTTTGCCCACCTCATGTGGCACCTCCACATCGTAGTGTATAATTACAGTCCTTATCTGAATTTGTCTCAGTAGTTATAACAGGAGGCTGGCCACCAAATTCAATAACTGGTGCATTCAAATTTTAGTATGGTATATTGACGTTGCTTCCCTTGTTAATTCTGGAAAACCATGTCACACCCATGGTCTATGCACTATCACAACCCTGATTGACAAACAGTAACAACAGTTACATAGCAGATATTTAACCCTGCAGCCTATACATGCCATTTGATGAAATACTATAAATATCTTCTGTAAATGTTTTAAATGCTAGAAATTATGGAGTACAATTAAATAAAATTAAAACATTTTGATTGCTGTGAATGAAGTTAGGTCAGGAGCTGGGCCTACGTTCTGGAAAGCCCTTGTTAAACATCACTGCTTATGAAAACAGTGTCTCACAACAGGAATACTGAAAAGAGTAACTCACCTCCTGACTCCCCAAAGCCTACCCACCATTTACAAGGCACGAGTGTGATGGAATACCCGCCACTTCAGCTGTGATGGTACAGCTGAAAAATGTGTTGCTGGAAAAACGCAGCAGGTCAGGCAGCATCCAAGGAGCAGGAGAATCGACGTTTCGGCACAACACTCAAAGCTTGACAGCATCCAGGACAAAATAACATACTTGTCTGGTGGATCCTTGTGGATGTCGTACTTCTACTGCCACTCAGTAGCAACAATATGTACTGTCTCCAGAAATTCACCAAAGATCCTCAGACAGCACCTTCCAAACCCATGACACCACTCACCTGCTGCCTCCAATTCCTATTCACCATCTACAAGACTTGGATGGAATACATTCCACCTGTTTGGATGAGTGCAGCTTCAACAATAAGTTCGACCAGAACAAAGTAACCAATGCACCAGCTTCAACATTTCATTCCTCCTACCACTAACGCTCAGTATCAGCAGTGTGCACCATCCACAAGATTCCTTTAGCACTACCTTCCAACTGTCTTCTCCTACCTGAAGGAGGGCAATAGATAAATGGGAATAGCACTACCATTAGGTTCATCACCAAGTCATTCACCATCCTGACTTGAAAATACATCGCTATTCTTTCACTGTGGACTGCAGTGGCTCAGAAAGCCAGCTCACCAGTAGTTGCTCAAGTGTAATATGGATGGGCACTAGTCAGGCAGTGCCAACATCTCATGAACAAATTTTAAAAAACAAAATTATGGCAACAAGTGCTGAACTTGCCAGTGATGCTTGCAGCCTATACGAGGACTTTTAAAAACAAATAAATTGCTTCAACAAAATTAAAATTTAGGTTCAGATATATTACAAAACAACAAAATTGAAACAGGTAAGTTTGCACAGAATATGGTTGATCCTTACTAGGCGTTTTTTTTTAAACTTGGGACCCCAGCCAGAACCACAAGTAATAATTGGCCTCAGTCACCCTGGACAGTAGAAAGTTCTCTCACTGTTACTTATAAAGCATGTGAAAATGGTTGGGTGTAATTGCATTATCCTCTGGTGAGTGAAAAGCTTGCTTCTGATGTGAACCTGGACAAGGAACAATCAGCAATACTACGGGAATGGTAGCAAAATGGTTACATTATTGAAGTAGTAATCCTGGTTGATCCATACACAGACACAAATTCAAATTCCAATTCCATCACAACTGCAAGGGAATCTGAATTCAGTTAAATTAAACAAGTAGTAGTTAGGACCAGTACATGTTCAATTTACCAGACTGTATCGAAGGACCAATTACCCTCAGCAATCTAGCCAGTGTGGGATGCCAGGCACACAGCAATGTGGTCGACTTTTCAAGTTGCTCTCAGAAATGGCTGACCTAAGCTACTCGTCAAGGTGCTGACTCACTATCACCTTCCTGAGGCCAATTAGATGCAGGCAATAAATGTTGGCCTAGCCAGCAATACCTAAACCCATTATTAATTTGTAAATGTTTACTGAACCTGGAAAATTCAGATTCATAATACCTTTTTTCTCTCTATCATCCCACAAAACAACTGGAAGAGCAACAAAAATGATATCTCCAAATGTAACGGGAGGAGTTACAAAATTTGCATAATTCCAGTTGCCTGGTATAATAAGATGAGAGAAAAATAAGTAAGATAAAAGGTGAAAAATAAACCAAAGAACAGCAGATGCTGGAGATCTGAAACAAAATCAGAAATTTCGGGAGAAACTCAGCGCATCTGGCATCATCTGTGGAGAGAAAGCAGAGTTAACATTTCAGATCTAATGACCATTCTTCAGATAAAGATGACCAATAATTTTTGCACTGTGCATATTAAATCATTATGCAGATATAAGTATACTACATTCTCATGTGTTCGGGTTGCAACAATTTGAAGGCATTTCTCTGCCTGCATCCACGTTTTCTCACATTAGCTTTTGACAATTACTGAAAACAGAATTGAAAAAGTCTCACTTTCAGAATTTTTGCAGTCAGTATTCTCTCATTCTTGTTCCATTGCACCACCTGGTGATCATTTTGTATATTATAGTAATAATGTAGCAATCACAATTAACACGTCACAGAAAAAAAAATTATGGATCAAGGAAATCGACAATCAGCCCGACTGCAGTAAACACGACAGAAGGCCCAGGGATCATTGAGTGCAAAACAGTGAAGGGGTGGTGCGGATTAGAGGAAAACATCCCACACAAAATACAGTGCCTGCAGATCCTGCTGCCAGCATTTGAATGAAGTGTGCCCAGTTGGGTAGAGGAGACAATGTTCGAAATATTCAAGAAAAACGTTTACTTTCGGGATGTTGGGTGACAGCCAGTGTAGGTCAGTGATTGGCACATTTTTGGTACAAATGTCAACTGACGTGGTTGATTCTCAAGTGCCCTCTAAAATAGCCTAAAAAGCAGTTGTCAAAAACAAATACAAGAACCAATTTATGTGGACTACAGCAGTTCAGCCGAAGGGAGCTAGAATAGCAATTAAAGGCTGATCTTGCCAGTAATGCCAACATCCTTCAAATAAATTGGAAATGGTAAGGCTACGAGCAGGACATGATACATTAGAGATGGGGATTAGGTTAGGATTCCAGGATTTCCTCATGGCCTGCAGGAACTTTGCATATGTCTAGATCCTTCTTTAGCTGAAAATGTGTTGCTGGAAAAGCACAGCAGGTCAGGCAGCATGCAAGGAGCAGGAGAATCGATGTTTCGGGCATGAGCCCTTCTTCAGGAATGAGGAAAGTGTGCCCAGCAGGCTAAGATAAAAGGTAGGGAGGAGGAACTTGGGGGAGGGGTGTTGGA
>NC_057727.1:11206439-11232013 GCF_004010195.1 Chiloscyllium plagiosum | reverse complement strand
CAAGTTTTGCATTTCTTGCGGTTGCAGGGGAAGGTGCCGGGAGTGGAGGTTGGGTTGGTGGGGGGTGTGGACCGGACGAGGGAGTCACAGAGGGAGTGGTCTTTTTGGAACGCTGATAGGGGAGGGGAGGGAAATATATCCCTGGTGGTGGGGTCCGTTTGGAGGTGGTGGAAATGACGACGGATGATACGATGTATATGGAGGCTGGTGGGTTGGTAGGTGAGGACCAATGGGGTACTGTCCTGGTGGCGATTGGAGGGGCGGGAAGTGGAAGAGATGCGGTGGAGAGCATCATCAAACACGTCTGGGGGGAAAATTGCGATTTTGAAGACGACAGCCATCTGGGTTGTACGGTATTGGAACTGGTCCTCCTGGGAGCAGATGCGGTGGAGACGAAGGATGGGAATATGGGATGGCGTTTTTACAGGGGGCAGGGTGGGAGGTGGTGTAGTCTAGGTAGCTGTGAGAGTCGGTCGGTTTATAGTAAATGTCCGTGTTGATTCGGTCGCCCGAGATAGAAATGGAGAGGTCTAGGAAAGGGAGGGAGAAATCCGAGACGGTCCAGGTAAATTTGAGGTCAGGGTGGAAGGTGTTGGTAAAGTGGATGAACTGTTCAACCTCCTCGTGGGAGCACGAGGCAGCGCCGATACAGTCATTGATGTAGTGGAGCAAAAAGGTGGGGGGTGGTGCCAGTGTAGCTGCAGAAGATGGACTGTTCCACATATCCTACGAAGAGGCAGGCATAGCTGGGGCCCATACGGATGCCCATAGCTACTCCTTTGGTTTGGAGGAAGTGGGAGGATTGGAGAGAGAAGTTAATCAGGGTGAGGACCGGTTCAGTCAGTCGAAGGAGGGTGTCAGTGGAAGGGTATTGGTTGGTACGACGGGAAACGAAGCAGTCCTTCGTGATGGGGGAATGGAGGTGTATAGGGACTGGATGTCCATGGTGAAGATAAGGCGTTGGGGACCGGGGAAGTGAAAATCATGGAGGAGGTGAGGGAGTGGATGGTGTCCCGAACGTAGGTGGGGAGTTCTTGGACTAAGGGGGACAGGACCGTGTCGAGGAATGCAGAGATGAGTTCGGTGGGACAGGAGCAGGCTGAGACAATGGGTCGGCCGGGGCAGTCAGATGCGGGGTTGTGGGACTATGAGGGAGATCCCCTGAGGTGATGAGGTTATGGATGGTCTGGGAGATGATGGTTTGGTGGCAGGAGGTAGGGTCATGGTCAAGGAGGAGCTGTCTGCGAGCTGGCGCTTAGCCTCAGCGGTGTAAAGGTCGGTGCACCAAACTACTACCGCGCCTCCCTCGTCTGCCGGTTTGATAGTGAGGTTGGGGTTGGAACGGAGGGAGCGGAGGGCTGCACATTCCGAGGGTGAGAGGTTGGAGTGGGTGAGAGGGGTGGAGAGGTTGAGGTGGTTAATGCCCCCGGGGTAGCTGGCTATGAAGAGATCGAAGGCAGGTAAGAGGCCAGCACCTTCTTTACTCCTGTGCATTCTGCTTGACAAGGCACAAGTCCCCCAACGAAAACAGAAAACTGTCCACTTGCCCAAATGGGTACATGCTTAACAGTATTCAAGAAGCTTGACATCATACAGGATAAAAAGCCCACTTGATGATACCCACATTCACCACTGACAGACAATAACAGCACTGCTTACCAAGACAGCATTGTGGCTCTCACTGCTACCTCACAGCGCCAGGGACCCAGGTTCAATTCCAGCCTGTGGCAACTGTCTGTGTCTGCGTAGGTTTCCTTCAGGTACTCCGGTTTCCTCATTCCAAAGATGTGCAGGTTAAGTGAAATCACCATGCTAAATTGCCCGTGATGTTCAGGGATTTGTAGGTTAGGCACATCAGTCAGGGGTAAAGGGAGAGTAATAGGGTAGGGGAATGGGTCTGGGTGGGTTACTCTTTGGAGGGTCGGTGTGGTCTTGTTGGGCTGAAGGGCTTGCTTCCATGCTGTAGGGATTCTATGATTCCATACCATCTACCAAGATACCTTTGACAGCACCTTCCAAATGCACACACACTTCCAGTTAGGGCAAAGACAGCAAGTGCATGGGAGCACTATTGCCTGCAACTTTACCTTCAAGCCACAAGAAGCAAGGGTTCTCAAGGTAAATAGCCAGAACAGCAATTTCAACCTTTAGGTGGTGAGTAACATACCAAAGGGTCAGCAGCAAAAGGGAGGGTCAAGGCCAGGAAGCAATAATAGAAGCAATGCTTCAAAACTTGGCTGAGACATAACAGGATAACAAGGGGGGGGTAATGTATGAGCTTTCTAAAAAAAAAATTCATTTATTGGACAAGATAGGCATCAGAAAATTAAACCTGGACTCTATGGTGAAACAATTTAAGCACTTTGTGCTGTTCTCTCATGTCACTGTTACTTCTGGTGCATCTTGCAACTTGAGAAGGACAGATGGTGTCTTGGTGCACCACACGGTGCAATGAATTAATGGATTATCGGCACGCATGGATTAACTTTCTGACTTCAGCCTACCCAAACATATAAGCAAAGCAAATTTCTTTGGGACAACAAGGACGGTATTTTCTATGATCCAGATACTCGATTGAGATACATCTCCTACAATGATGTTGATATTAAACACCAGAAGAAATTCTGAATAAAATACCCTGTAAAAAGTTTCAATATCTGCCTAACTGACATTAGATATGCCTTCACCTTCTGTTCCTTTAAAATTACCTTAAATTTATTTTTGTGGTCTGGTCATAGAACAATAATACCATAGGGTTTGTACTAGGATTTAAGTAGTTCAAGAGCAACATTAGAAAACTGAACAGAGACTTCCACTATTAGGCTAAACCCTTACCACAGTGTGCAATGTTGGTGAGTAATCGAAAGTAAAAATATTGTTCAATTTTTGTTCAGGAGTTTGACAAGATGCCCTCACACATTAGCAACTGAAGTCTATAAAATGCTAAAAGGAATTGACAAAGTAAATGCAGAGTGGCTGTTTCCCCATGGGAAAATGCAGAATGAGGGGTCATGGTTTTAGGCATAGGAATGGCAGATTATCACAAATCTCTGGAATTCACTAAAGTGTGGTGGATGCCAGGACAATAAATTTTATGAGATAGATTTTTAATTAGCAATGGTTTAAAGTGTTATGGGGAGCAGACAAGAAAGTGGGAGTTGAAGATGAGATCAGTCATTCTTGCATACAATTGCACAGCAACTGAAATACACAAACTGAATGGGACAGGCTCTCTGAAGCTGAAAATCCTTAGGCCAAATAGTTCGAGTTGCTGCCAAACTGACCTGAACAATAAACACATGGGTCAAGACAATAGTGCCAAGTGACCCATGGAAACTTAATTAAAAAAAACAATATTTCATATGTAATGTTCACACCCACCTCTCCATCTGTTGTGCAGAAGAGCAGAGTTTATGTAGTTCGCAATTTTCATATAACTGAACAATTTCGGCTTTTCACTTCAAACACTTCCATTTGTTTACTTGATTGGAATTTTAAAAAATGGAACATAGCATCTATGTTGATGAAATAAATGTCTAATTTAATTTTACCACAGTTTACAGAAATATTTCCAAGCAAATCTTCATGTATACACTAGCAATATGCAAAAGCTTTATACAAAATTTTGCAATACAATAGCTTTATAACTAATGAAGACAATTTCACCATATTCAAGAACAAATTGCACTGGTCACGGTTTAAAACATCTTCCCCGTGCTCCATTTCTTTTGGAAAAAAGAAAAAGGTTTTGCCTCTCTTTCAAGCACCTCTCTGATAGATATACTCAGAGCAAAGAGAGTGGAAAGTGTCTTAATGCCAACAACATGACAGGATCATTCAAGGAGAACAAGCCCATCAAAATTACTTTGATGCACATGGGGAAGCACCAGATTATCTACCAACACAAAATTGCATCCTTGCATTTTCAACAGCAAACAGTCACTGGTCCTTTTCTTTAATAAAAAAATTTCTTATGAAACGATATAAAACGTTAAATACCACTGGGATATAAAATAATAATATTACCGCTAGGAATTAAACTACAGAAGCTGGCTGGGAACAGTATTTACAGCAATATGATTAGCTCTGAAAATACCAGAGATTAAAATCACATTAACAGTATTGTTTCATTACTATAGGTATTATATACATTATATTTAATTTATTGCAAGGATATGTGAAGTATCACATTTAATGTGCCAGAAATCACTTACTACCTTTCAGGCAGTGCAAGACCCAAGTACTGCTGCACATTAGAACTTGCATATGTTTCATAATTCTTCAATACTTATGACAGAATATACTGCAAGAGACTCCTAATATTGCAGAGGTTACAGCCATGATGTACATCATCAGCTATCATGTGATCCAAAAGCCCAATAGTGAATGCTGCAGGTGGTGAGCAGAGTACAAGTCAGAAGGTTCTCAGGATTCAAACTGCAAAGATATTTTCAAAACAAAGTTTTTGATTCTATATCTACCTCAGCAACCCAGACCAATATGACTTTTGACACTATTGTTATGTTATTTAAACTTGAGTAATTGCACATATTCATTGGTCAAAGCTGTGGACCTGCTAAAGAAGTACTGCTCACCTCAAGCCATTTACATTTTTATTGTCTTTTTATTGGGGGGGGGTGTTTTAAATAAAACATGAAGTCCATAATCTATTGAACAAAGCAATCGAGAAATACAGAAAAGAACAGCTAATTTCACTAGGTCACACTAATGGAACATCTGTCCATAAATAAGACCGTTATAAAGCAGTTTCCAGGTGAATACTGGAAAAAATGAACACTGGTAACAACACAGCAGGCTGAACAGAATTTGGGAGATCAGAAAAAGTCAAGTTAGTACTTCATAATCCTACCCCAAAGAAAATAATTGCGATTTCACAAACTATTGGTTCCCTTCAATTGCATCCTATCCACAATATTTATTTTCTTGACAGGATTGAAATTCTGCATTAACAAGACTGTGTTAAAAAAACTCAGGAAACACCTCAAATTCAAGTCTCAAGTACAGAGCTTTGCCAAAACAATCTTATGCTAGCTGCAAGGTGTGTTATAGTCCATCACTCTCAAAATAAAAGCTCACTTCACAAAGAATAGGTGATGACTTTTGCACTTAATCCAATTCTTTAAACTTTCCATCAGAACCGTCAAAGTTGAAGTATTCACTCGAAGCCAAGAGTTGCATTGGTAGTGTCATTTGAAAACAATCATAACAATTTAGGTACAGAATCTGTACTTGAAGGGCACTATGAAATGTTGCATCCTTTTATAATTACTGGAAGTAAAATTGTTTTTGCAGATAACTCCACTAACAATTCCATTAATAGATTAGATTAATTTTCCAATCATCGCATAAAAATGCAAAATCCCCTATAATCAGAAAAATTGAAATTCTCTGGCCTATTATCAATTGTGGAACTGGCCAGCATGATTTGTTGCCAAGACAGTCAACTGAAAGGAGGAACCACTTTTCCCTCCCCCTCTCCAGTTCTGAAAAATTGCATAAGAATGGTGAGAGATTCTGATCTAGACTGTAAACCAAAACCTCAATTCAATACTTCAGATCATTCAAAATTTTCCAGGAAAGTAAAAGCCTTGGAGGCTTTTTTGCCAGTTGTGTGCAATTTATTGTTTTAACCTCCTCCCAAAAAAATTCCATCTTCCAAAGGGCTTCAGTGGTTTCAAATATTTAACTCAATGGATCAGAGATCCTCAGTTTTTGCATAGTTAATAATACTTTCCTGGTTGTGGCAGAAATGTTTCTTTGGCACATCAAAACACCCTAACAATAGAAGCAAACTTACTCAAAGCTGCAAAACACATCTCACTACAATATATTTTCAAGAGTTTTTAATATTTCAAAATGCTGATGGAGAAAGGGAGAGGGCGAACAAAAAACATTAAAATTTACATGTGAGAGAGTGCATTTAATAACATTTAAGAACTAGGCAAATTTAAGGACAGAACAATGAAAGAAAATACAAAAAAAACCCACTGAAATCACCCGACTGTATTCACATAAAGGATATCTCAAGAACATTCTTAAGAATAGTTTGTTCAGAATTGAAACCAGGTTTTGAACTGTACAAATATACAATATAGAAACAGTGATATATTTCTAATTAAAATTCAAGAGCAGTTGCAAGTGATTTAGAGTACCACAGCAAATCAACTGTCTCAACTCTGAAAAGCACACTGCCACTAGATGCTCAAACTCTGGAAAACAGGAGAAAGAGTTAATGATTCAAATTCATGACAGCTATGAAGAAACATCAGTGGCTTGAAGGGTGAACTTCAGATGCTGGTTGACATTGCCAAAAGGTTGACATTGTCAGATTTTAGCTTGGTTCTTCTGTAAAGCTAACCATATAATCCAAACAAGGAGATTCTGTTCTTCATATGCTGACATCCATTTTGATGAAATGCTGAATTGAATCTTCAGTTTTTAAATGAGCTGAACACCTAGCCTAACTCTGGATGATATCTGAAATGAAATCACAGCCATACTTGGCACTTGGCCCCAACATCTTGTGGCTAGTACTGTCCATGTTCCCAGACAACTTGCAAGTTCCTACTGAAAAAGAAATTCCACTATCTTCAACAAGTTTTAAAATGCAGTTGGCACGTACCCAAGAAAAAAAAATCATCATGCAGCAGGGATGAGTGCAAAATCTGAAGACTATTTGATGAGGGAAGAATAGTGGGCAAAAAAGTCTTTACTTTCACTGCTTCTTCAAGAACATACGCAGATGTAATCATCACCATGACCAATGACACCCAAGCACAAAGATTTCATTTGTCAGCCTGTAATCAAGTTCACAGTTCTATGGAAACCCCCAGAAAATCTGGGCATCCACTTTCCGCATTCAGTCTGTCATTGATTTCTCAGCCAATTTAAAAAATACCAATTTGTTTCTTTCTTCAGTCATCAATTGTAGGTAGCCAAAACGCCTGCAAAGAAATCAAAACACATAGTAAAGACTTTCAACCAACTAAAACACTATTCCACAGAGGTGAACAAATTCACTAGTCTGCATTCCAATTTTAGACCAAAACATGCTGCTGGCAGTATCCATGTCAAAGGTTTTGAAATATTGATTGTAGGCCCCAGGAAATATTGATACACCCAAACCCTTTATTCTAATTTCTGAAAAATTGTTTTATACTAAAAAGGGAAAGTATGCTATTGTGCAGAAGATTAGTCTACTGTAACAGCAGAGATAAGTACCAGAAAGCCCCTGAAGAATAAAACAAATGGGTGAAGGTGGAATACAGCAATACTTTAGGACCTTAGCAACCTTGTGCAGTTCAGAGGAATGAAAACCAAATTTTCTAAATCTATCCACATTTGAGTTGTTAATTTTATTAGCAAACAGTGCAACGCAAAACATTTACAGGGGAACCTCGATTATCCGAGCACGATGGGCGGGCACTATTTCGCTCAGATAATCGATTATGAGGTTAATCGATTAAATGCCTTTCCTCTAGGGCTTGGAGTTTTTAAAGTCTGCTCCCTATTCAGGAAACTGCAGCAGCACACAGTGCGTGCGTCTCAGCCCCATCTCGCACAAGAGTGCGCAATAGAGCACGAGAGAGAGAGAGAGCGAGAGCGAGAGACAGACAAAGAGAGGTCAGTCATTTGGAGACGGTACCTGTATAAAATCAGTGTAAACAAAAGATGTGATCACTGTTAGAAACATGTCTTTGACGTAATGTAATCGGGACCTCGAGATCTCCTTCGGATAATCCGATTTTCGAATAATTGGTATTCGGATATTAGAGGTTCCTCTGTACTACATAATAGTTAACTTACGTAGAAGAATTAAATCATCCTGTTAGTGAATTGGTTTCTTGCTGTAGTTTGTTAAAGGGGCAAACATGTATGCAAACAGCCTAAAATAACATATCTTAAATGTAAATTTACCGTTTAAATGCAAATTTGTGATGGCCACAGGGCAGCCTGTTCATTATCACTTTCTCAGGTTGACAAAATTTAAAAGGGTAGGGAAGGGACAGGGAAAAATTATCCATTCTGCATTGGCAACTGGCTAATTGGGCTAATCAGTAAGCATGCTCCTCAGTGTGAAACCCATTCTTGTAGATTGGAGAGAATCCAGATTTTTGCCAAGTTCGCTGATACTTACTGATCAATAACTGAGGTACTCTCAAAAGAGCCAGAATAATATTAAATCATAAAATTCCATATTATAAATTCTGGCAATTGTTTTTTCTCTCAGATTGCTTTGCATACATACCATGTTTGAACATGCACTGGCAAATGTCATAAATTTGGGATTAAACTGGAGGCAAGAGACAGGACCTGTATGCTTTCCATCCAAAACAGCCACCTTTAACCCACTTTCTGCATTCCACACATGAACTTTACCATCCTCAGATCCTGAAAGCCAAAACACATTTGAATTGCACACTAGAACAGTTTCATTAATTTCATACTGACAATAACAAATTTAATAATCAACATTCTGACAAATGCAAAACAAAAAACTCTGTAGTGACCAAGATGGGTTCAGAGACATTGGGATCTATCAAATTAATTTACCTTTCGCTGCAATGTGTAATTTGTAATTATAAAAGACCGCAGATGTCTGCCCTCAAAGGGCAAACTGAGAGGCCTATTAGCAATTATCTAAAAGAAACCACAAAACAGCCAACATGGTTACCAAACTACCATAAGGATGTGGATGGTTTGGTCAGAGTGCAGAAAAGGCTTACCAGGATGTTGCCTGCAATAGGGAATTTTAGCTATACAGGAAAGTTAGATACACTGGGTTTGTTTTCACTGGAATGCAGGAGGTTCAGGGGCAATCTGACAGAAGTTTATAGGATTGTGACTGGCATGAATAGAATGGAAAGTATGAGGCTTTTTTTTGGGGGGTGGAGGGGATGATGTTCAGATACTTCCCTACACAAGAACCTCTTAATTCACAAAATCACATTATAAACAAAACAGACATCTCAAATCTATTAACCAGTGTTTTTATGAACTTTGAATTAATCACCCCTGGTTTAGACAACTTGATATTTGTCTAATTGCACTCTTGAAACCTCTATGTATCACCTGCAACCAATATCACTTCCATGCAGTTCAGTTCACCGTATGGTACAGTGTATAGATGTCAACTTGCATGCTATCTGCAGCAATGCAGTATTTGGAGCTTTGGTGCAATGCTGCTTGCCTCGATTTCTTGATATGAGAGTGTTTTTGTTCAAATTTGCAGAACTTGAGACCTCTTTAGGAGTTTCTATTGACAGAGTTTGAATTGTTTTTCCTCTGTACAATGTTGCTGAGGGGAGGGATAAAGGCCTAGATCAAAACTAGCACACTTTTTCCACAATGGAGGAAGAGTGAGCAGCTAGCATATAAATATACCATGTTTGCAGCATTTGAGCAGAGTAGGCTGTTCAACTCTTTCATTACATTCCCATATTTTTTGATTTGACAGCAGAAGAGAAATAAATACATCAAAATGCTTAAACTGGAATTCCCAAACTTACCTATCATCACAAACTGAGAATCTGGTGTGAATGATGCTTCCAAACTAATACCTTTGTTGTTGTTGTATCCCTAAAATATTAAATAACATGATTCAGCACAAAGTCAGCGTTCTGTTAACTGAGAAATTAATGAACAAGGTATTAGTTTTAACAGTGCAATCCTCTTCAGAACAGCACAGGGAATTAGGCTACATTTTGCAGTGCTGCTTCCTTTCCCCCTGGGGAGACATTAATGTATTGAACTAATAATCCAGAACCCTCAAACATAGGTTTGAAACACACCATGCAGATGCTGAAATTTGAATTCTATCAAAACCTGGAATCAAAAGATAAAAAGCATTGCCGATTGCTATAAAAACTCATGCGATTGACTAATATCTGAAGAAATCTGACAGCATTTCCTGGTCTGGCCTTCATGTAATTCCAGACCGATACAGGCAATATGGTTGACTCTTATCTGTGCTCTGGCAATAAATAAATCATGTCCACATCCCAGTTGCAACAAAGTGAGTATGCACTATGTTGTTATCACACATTGGTCTTGAATAGGACCACTGGAATTCTTGCAGTTGAAGAGGAGAAGGCAACTCCAAATCAATTAGGTTAATAGTAACTGTTACAAGAGTCTTACAAGTGTCTAACTCAAAATAAAACTGGTGAGTACTTAGAAATGTATGAACGAATGAGAACAGCCAAACATTTGGGATACATGCAGCATTTGACACAGTTAACAGATTTGTGTGTCCAATTGGAAAAAGAATGTTTGGAAACAAAAATCACCATGCTGGTTCATTACAAAACATCCTGCTTATGGTATGAAAGAATTGCAGCAGTATCATAGATAGGGAATAAAAGGTTGGGTTTAATGGGTTTTGCTCGAGTTGGGGGTGATCTGACAGAGATGCAACTCAGGATCAGTGCTTGGTCCAATACAGCTCTTGGCAACTGAACTTTTGGCAAGAAGAACATGATGATTCGCTGATCAGGTAAAATTAGGGGATCAAGCTGGAATGTAAAGTGCTTAAGAGGGCAAATGGTAGAGAAGTGGCCAATACCATTTAATACAGACAAATGAGGCACCAAGATATTTTGGGCAAAACAGGGATTTTAGTTAATACTTGAGGATGTAGCAGGTCAAGTGCAGAAAGCCCTGATGGTACTAGTAGAGCTGCAAAGAAAAGCCAGTAAATAATTTGAGTTTTATAAAGTGGACAAGACTGTATTCTAGATTTGTTAGATAATACAAAGGCAACAAGGATCTGAGAAATTGGGATATGTTCACTAAAATAAAATGTTACAGCCAACATTTGAGGTTTACAAAAAAATTATGGAATATTTAATTGGGTAAAGCCTCTTTACACTGGAGTCAGTAACTGGTCATCTGTAGGAAAAGTTTATATTTCTCCTAGACTCATGGGCATGATGCTTTACTACAGGATTGAGGCAAATTTCAGTGCACTTTCCTTTTAAAAAAAGGCAGTAGAGATAAATATCATAAAGCAGAAGAAATGGGACTATGGGTCAGAACGGAGCAATGAGGTTTCTTAGCAAACTAATGACACACGTTTGGCCACATTGTGTTTAACATTTCTTGGATTCTAATGATCCGTTGTTGACCTCTACTTTATATGCTAAATACCATTTTTTGAAAACAATCTTTAACTCAAAAGCTTTACTGTGCTCATAAAAATTTCACCTACCCCAAATGTTTGAAGTACTGCTCCTTTAAATGCATCGATGAGTCTGACCATACCACCATTGGTAGACACCAGCATCAGTTTTCCATCATTGCTGAATTTCAGTCCTGTCCACTCGCATGTCCGCTCATACTGCATTTTAAAAGTGGCAAAAGGACCCTAACAGAAGTAGGAAACTACTTTCACTTTTACTGGATAAAAACTTTACAATGTATTTAATTTTCCTTGTAACTCCCAAGTTCACCACATTGGTAAGAACTAGGAGCAGGAATAGGCCGTGTGGCCCTTCAAGCCTGCTCTATCATTCAATAAGATCATGGCTGATCTTTTTGTGGACTTAGCTCCACTTACCTGCCCACTCACCATAACCCTCAATTCCTTTACTGTTCAATAAGTTATCTAATGTAGCTTTAAAAAACATCTCCCTGCTTTTAAACTCAACTCCTTCAGCAATGAAGAACAAAATTCGATTTGCCTTCCTAATTACCTGTTGCACCTGCAGACCAACCTTCTGTGATTCATGCACAAGGACAACTAGGTACCTCTACACAGCAGCATACTGCAATTTTTTACCATTCAAATCTTTTTACTGTTATTCCTACTAAAATGGATGACTTCACATTTATTAACATTGTACTCCATCTGCCAGACTTTTGCACACTCACTTAAGCTATGCCCCCTTGCAAAGTTTCACAGTCCTCTGCACACTTTGTTCTACCACTCATCTTACTTACTGTCATTCGCAAGTTTTAACATACTACATGTGGTCTCCAATTCCAAGTCATCTATATAAATTGTGAATAATTGTGGTCCCAACACTGTTCTGAGGTACACCACTAGTCACTGATTGCCAACCTAGAAAGCACTCGTTTAACCCTACTCTCTGCTTCCTGTACATTAAGCAATTCTCTATCCATGCTAGTACAGTGCCCGTAACACACCTTGATTCTTTATCTTCTGCAGCAGCCTTTTGCGCAGCACCTTGTTGAATTTAGGGTGTAGGTTTGCTCGCTGATCTGTAGGTTTGATATCCAGACGTTTCATTACCTGGCTAGGTAACATCAGTGGCGACCTCCAAGTGAAGTGGAGCTGTTTTCTCCTGCATTCTATTTATATCTTTCTCCTGGATGGGGTTCCTGAGGTTTGTGGTGATGTCATTTCCTGTTTGTTTTCTGAGGGGTTGATAGATGGCATCTAGACCTATGCGTTTGTTTATGGCGTTGTGGTTGGAGTGCCAGGCCTCTAGGAATTCTCTGGCATGTCTTTGCTTAGCCTGTACCAGATTAGATGTGTTGTCCCAGTCGAAATGGTGTTTTTTTTTCGTATACACACGGATGAAAAAACAACCCACCATTTCGACTGGGAAAACAGCTCCGCTTCACTTGGAGGTCGCCACTGATGTTACCTAGCCAGGTAATGAAACGTCTGGATATCAAACCTACAGCTCAGCAAGCAAACCTACACCATAAAACTCAACCTGAGCTACAAACCTTGCAAAAACCTTGTTGAATGCCTTTTGGAAATCCAGATACGCATCTATTGGGTCCCCATTGTCCACTGTCCTCTTAATCTCTTCATAGAATTCCAGTAGATTAATTAAGCATGACCTGTCCTTCGTGAACCCATGCTACACTGGCCCAACAGGACAATTTCTATCTAGATGCCTTGCTATTTCTTCCTTGATAATAGATTTGAGCATTTTCCCAGGAGAAAATGAGAACTGCAGATGCTGGAGATCAGAGCTGAAAACTGTGCTGAAGAAGGGCTTATGCCCAAAATGTTGATTCTCCTGCTCCTTTGATGCTGCCTGACCTGCTGCGCTTTTCTAGCAACACATTTTTGAGCATTTTCCCTACTAAAGAAGTTAAGCTAACTGGTGTATAATTCCCCATCTATTGTCTACCTCCTTTTATTTTTAAAGCAATGGCATTACATTTGCTGTTTTTCAATCTGCTAGAACTGCCCCAGAGCCCAGTGAATATTGGAAAATTATTACCATCTCCTTTCCAGCTCAAGTAAAGGCTACCTAACTTACAGGTTCTGATGTCACTGATAAATGCACAACAGTGATTCAGTAAGATTAATATGCATGGTGCAACATGTGGTCTCAGCTTGCCACTGTCTCCCATGTTAAACACTTTGATGTAAAGAGAAAATAACTCTACAAATCCATAGCCCATGACTGCCAGAAGACCAGCCTCATGGACAAATAATCTGCTGCCAATGGTGTTGCTCAGGTTCAGTAATTGAAAGGAGATGCTAGAAATGCAATAACATAACTAGACAGAGTATAAAAAAGTAATGCCATTTTTAAAATTACACAAATCTGCAGTAATACCATGGTGTCTTTTGCCAGTCTATCAGAAACTGAAAGCTAACTGGATTTCTCATGAGGAGAAAACTGAAATGTATCTATTGCCATACAGCCAGAATGTGGTTCAGATGTACAATCATTCAAAGAAAGCATAAAAAACATATTGCTCTTCCAAAGCAATTTTCAGCACATTCATTTCTAAAGATAGCAGTGCCTCTTTAAGAGAAGGTGTTATGCAACAGTGATCCTGCCCAAAATCTTACCCGTTGAACTACTTCCCAACCAGGAGTTGCACAGAAGCAATTTGCTTTCAAGCTGATATCAGCACTAGCTGTCTTAGTCTACCTCTAAGAAAATACTACACCAGGCATTATCTGCCTCTGTAGAAAACCAGTGCCATCCATTTGAATTTAGTGCTTGTAGAATGCATATCAAGTTAAAAGAAAAGATTCTACCTTGTCAAATGATCGTAGATCATAAAGTTTAATTATTTCAGAATTCACACCAGCTGCAAATATAAGTCCCTCAGGATCAAAAGAACATGTTGGCCTCCCCTGAAGATGCATTAATCCCTGGAAAAATGAAAACAGCAATTAATACCAGCAATTAACAACACTAAAAGATGAAAATTGTGACCAAGTTCTGTGCTTTTATTCTTCACATTAAAAGATGAAAATATCTATAAATTGTATTTCATCATCTTCACCTTTCTATTGTTTTCAGATTTGTTTTCACATCTGTGTTAAGTTGGATCTGCTGCCAGGTCTCTGGGAGGAGGAGCTCCAAGTGATTCTTCATCTGCTCAATAAAGCAGTTGCCTTTTGCTCACTACCTCTCCCAATGCAGTATTGCCGAGCACGCTAAATGTATAATACTGCAGGATCACACAACCATATGATTCATTCCAATTTATTCAATGATTTCATCTACCTACCCAAGAAAATTTCCAAGGACCAGATGCACCATGTGATTTAAAAGGTTAAACATAGCAAACAAAGGAAAAGGTGCATAATTATACAAATATACGCAACAGAAGATTGGTCAAATACAAATCAAAGAATAACTAAAACGAGGAAAAAAAAATCAAAAGTATAAAACTAGCTAAAAATTTAGAAGACAATGTTTCTATAGCTATTTAAAAAGACAGAGGATGTTGGCCCTATAAAATGTAGGCCTACAAAATAATGAGATGGCAGACCAATTGAATGGATAATTTGCAGCATTCTTCACTTTAGAGGACTGAAGTACTATCCCAGAAGCAGCTGTAAATCATTAAAAATGGAAAAAGACACTGGGGCAAAGGCTCTAGAACGGAGTAAAATTACAAAGTGATACTAAGTAAATTGACAATGCTGCAGGCAGTTACATGCCAGGCCCTGATAAACTTAATTCCAGGATCTTAAAATAAATGAAGAGTGATTTTAATTTCTTCCAAACGTGCCTGGATTTAGAGAAGGTCCCATTTGATTTGAAGATCATAAAACCTCAAGATACAGAAGGTGTTCATTCACCCCCTCGAGTTTGATTAAGACATTAAAATTTAGATCACGGTTGATCCAAGAATCCTCAACTCTACTTTTCTACAATTTTCTCTTTTATTTTGGATTCCCTTAAAGGTTTGAAATCTGCCTCTCTCTACCTTGAAGATATTTAACAATATGGCCTTGACAGCCATTTCATGGTAAAGAATCCCACAGACATACTACCATCAAAAGAAACTCTATCTCATTCTTAAAAGGGCTATCCTTCACACAGATTATGCCTGTTAATCCTAGCCTTTCCCACAAGGGGAAACAATCACGCCACATCTATTCTTTCAAGCACTCAAAGACTTGCATATTTCAATAAGATCCCATTTCATTCTTCAACTCCAATTTGTAAATGCAGAAAACTACAGGTGAGTTAACATCTATCGTAGGGAAAACGTTTGAAGCTATGAAAGTCATTTAGCAGGAGATGCAGGAAAATTCAAGGAAAGTCAGTCAATATGGTTTTGTGAAGGGGAATTCGTGTTTAACCAATTTACGACATTACCTACAGCACATTTCCTTTAAAGGAAAGTGGAACTGGGGAATGTACTGCACTTGGATTTCTAGAAGACATTTAATAAAACACAAAAAAGATTACTGCAGAAGATAAAAGGTCAGTGTAAGGGGTATCATTTCTACATGGATAGCGAAGAGGAAGCTATCAGCAGGCATAACCGCGGCTTTATACAACAATGACAGTTATGCAAAAGTGGTCTGCCATAATCAGCACTGCGACTTCACTATATTATATCAAATGACTTGTATGAAAGAATGGAAGGGACTGTTGCCTAAACTTCTGATGACAGAAAGATGGCTAGGCAATCAAGTTGTGAAGTGGACTTCAAAGAAAAGATTAAATGAACACGCCAAATAGAGTATAAAATTTGATTTTGGTAGGTACAAAACAGCACGTTATTTAAATCAAGAGAGTTCATGAATCTGAGAAGCAGAGGAATCTGAGTATCTTGTGCATGATTTTAAAAATGTTAGTCTGCAGGTAGTGCAATACTTATGAAACCACTAGAATGTCATTGCTTATTGCAAGGAAATAGGGAGGTTATGCTTCAGTTGTAAAAGACACTGGGTAAAATAGAGACACAGATAGCATCCTTTTGTAAACAGGATCAAGAATCCTGCATGGTTGTGCTGCCTATCTGGTGCCAAGGCAAGGGACATTCCGAATTGACATGAAAGGATTAGGTGGGGGAGGGGAAAGATATAATTGTTGTGGTCCATATTGGAACCAACAAAGGTAAGAGTAGGCAAGATGTTCTGTTTGGGGATAAACAGGAATTAGGAACAAAATTAAACAACAGGACCTTGAGTGTTGCAAACCTCACGGTGACCAGAGTAATATGAAAACTAGCAGAGTTAAAAAGAAAGTAAACACTAGAGGAGTGGTGCAGGAAAGAGGAGTTTCATTTTGTGAGACCCTGGCGTCAGTACTGGGGCAGGAAGGAACTATACCAAAAGGAAAGACTGCACCTGAACTGATCTGAGTCCAAAGTCCTAGAGGAAAGGCTAAACTAGTCAATTGGGAAAGGGGTTGGGGTGAGAATAAAGAGTCAATACAGTTTAAATCAAGTAACAGGGCAGAGAATAAATAAACAGGCAGGTATCCTACTTAATGACTGGCAGGAAATGGCCTCACAAATTTGTCAGAGATCTCTGAAGTGACCAGGAAGGTTGATGAGGTGAATAAAGGTATCAGCATTGAGGGACAGGAATAGTGCATGGCCCAAATAGTTTTTAAAATGGGGCAAGGTGAATTATGATGGCATTAGACAGGAGCTTGCATGGGTTGATTGGAGTAGTCTGTTTGCAGGCAAAGGGGCCTCAGGCAGGTGGGAGTTCTTTAAAAGTGTGATAGCTAGAGTTCAAGGTCTACATGGAGACAGCAAGGACTGCAGATGCTAGAAGCCAGAAGCAACAGACGCAAAGCTGGAAAAGCATACCCTAAATGTTTTCTGACCTGTTGTGCTTTCTCAGCTTCACATCTATTGACTCAAGGTCCATATGTTCCTGGGAGGGTGAAGGGTAAGATTGCCAGGTGTAGGAAATTCTGGATGACAAATATTGAGGCTTAGACCAGAAGAAAGGAGGCATGGCTCAGGTACAGGCAACTGGGATCAAATGAATCCATGGAGGTATATAGGGGATACAGGAGCTAACTGAAGAAGAAATCAGGAGGGCAGAAAGGAGGCTCGGGATTGCTTTGGCTGAGAAGGTTAGGGTGAATTCAAAGAGATTCTTCAAGTATATTAAAGGAAAAAGAATACTAGAGAAAGAATAGGACCCCACAAGGACCAAATTGGACATATATGCATGGAACCGCAGGAGATCGGCAAGGTCCTTAATGAATGTTTTGTCTGTGTTTATTGTGGAAAAGAAAAGATGACTTGGGAACTTGGGGATGTTAATGATATCATCTTGGAGACAGTCCATATCACAGGAGAGGAGATATATTAGAATGTTGGACATAATAAAATGTATGATGATGGATAAATCTCCTGATCTTGACCAGATATATCCAAGAACACTGCAAGAGGAGAGAGAAGAAATTGCTGGGGCCCTGGCTGATAGTTTTGCATCACCGTTAGCCATAGGGGAGATTCTGAAAGACTGGAGAGGAGCAAATGTTATACTCTCATTTAAGAAGAGCTGTAAAGAAAAACCTGGGAACTACAGACCAGTGATAGCCAAGTTACTTGAGAAGATTCTGAGGGATAAGACGTACATTCATTTGGAAAGACAGGGTTTGATTAGGAGTAGTCAGGATGGCTTTGTTAGCGAGAGGTCATGCCTCACAAATTTGTCAGAGATCTCTGAAGTTGATGAGGGCAGGGCAGTAGACGCAATCTATATAGATCTCACTAAGATCTTCGCTAAGGTTCTATATGGTAGGCTGCTCTGGAAGGTTTGATTGCATGGAATCCAGGAAGAGCTGGCAAATTGGATATACAGTTGAATTGATGGTAGGAAGCAGAGGGTAATAGTGGAAAGATACTTGTTGGACTGGAGGCCTGTGACTAGTGGTGTGCCTCAGGGGTCGGTGCGGGGCCCATTGCTATTCGTTATCTAGATCGATGATTTGGATGAGGCAGGATTCATAAGTTTGCAGGTGACACTAAAGTAGGCATGTATCAGACGCGAGGAAGGTTATCAGAAATTGCAGCATGACCTTGATCAGCTGGAAGCGAGCAGAGAGATTACAAATGAAGTTTAATATAGATAAGTGGAAGGTGCTGCATTTTGGAAAGTCAAATCAAGATAGGAGTTTCATGGAGAATGATAATGCCTTAAGTAGTGCATAGTTTTTTTCAAAAGTGCAGTCATGGGCAGTGAAGGCTTTTGGCACAGTGACTTTCATCAGTCAAGGCATTGAATAAAGATGTTCAAAAGTTATGTTACACTTGTACAGGACTTCAGTGAGGCTACACCTGGAGTATTATGTTCAGTTTTGGTTACCTTGTTATAGGAAGCATGTTATTAAACTGGAAAGAATGCAGAAGAAATTTGCAAGTTTGCCAGGACTCAAATGGTCTGAGTTATAGGAAGTGGTTGGACAAGCTAGGACGTTTTTCTTTAGAGCGCAGGAGAACCTTATGGAAGCGTAAAAAATCATGAGAGGAACTGATTGGGTGAAGGCACTCAGCCTTTTTCCCAGGGTTGGGGAATCAAGGATTAGAAGGCATCATTTAAGCTAAGAGGGGAAAGAATACATGGGAACCGGAGGGGCACTTTTTAAAAAAAAACAGAGGGTGGTATGGAATGTGCTGCCAGCGGAAGTGGTTGAGGTGGGTACATTAACAATATTTAAAAGGCATTCGGACAAATACATGGATAGGAAAGGTTTAGAAGGATATGGGCAAGTGCACGGAAACAGGGTGAGCGTGGATGGACATTTTCGTCAGCATGGACAAGTTTCGCTGAAAGGCCTGTCTCCACGCTGTAGGACTTTGACTCTAAGTAAGAATTCTATATACGAATGCACAGAGTGCAAAGGAATACATTAAATGAACTACAAGCACAAATTCAAAGTAGAGATTATATTACAGTTGTTAGAGACATGACTGCATGACTGTCAGGATTGGGAAATAAATATACCAGGTTATAAAGATTTACAGGACAGATGGATAATGGCAGACGTGGAGTAGCCTTGCTGATTAGAAACAAACTTAATTGATGAGAGAGGATGTAATAACAGTAAGGCAGTGGAGACAGTACGGATGCAACTGAGGAACTACAAAGGGTTAAAATTCTAACAAGTGTAGTGTACATACTCCTGGTAGCAGCTCTGAACTGCTAGACAGCCTAATTTCTGTATTTATACAAGCATGTAGCAAAGCCACAGTGGTATTAATGGGGGGGGGGGGGGGGGGGGGGGTTATCTTTAACATAGCCTGTGGGAAGCATACAAGTGCCTGTCAGAAAAGGTAGTACATTTCTGCAGCATGTCCAGGATAGTTTTCTGCAGCAATATTTCCTGGATACAACAGAACAGGCAATATTTGATTTGGCAATGAGTTAAGAGCCAGATTTAATGATTAACCTAACTGCGCATGAACATATGATCAAGTTTAATGTAGCACATGAAAGTGGAAAGTATGAATCAGCTACTCGAATTTCAGATGTCGGCAAGGCTGACTTCAATGAGCTTAAAAATGTGTTGCTGGAAAAGCGCAGGTCAGGCAGCATCAAAGGAGAAGGAGAATCGACGTTTCGGGCATAAGCCATCCTGATCCCCAGCTTCTGCAATCCTCACTATCTCCTAGTTGACTTCAATGAGACCAGACAGAGATTGTCCACAGTGAAAGGGGAAAAGTCTACCAATGGGTGCAACAACGGAGAATGTTTAAAGAAATACTTAACAATACAAAATCAGTTTATAGCTTAGAAATGGAAAGTGTCCACTTGACAAGAAAAAAAATCATGGACAATATAAAACTAAAAAGACTTACACAAATGGGAAAAAAAAAGGACAGACACTGCTGAATGGGAAAGATACAAAGACCAAAGGGCCACACCACAACTTATTAGAGCTAATAAAAGGAATAAAAAAGAAACTGGTCAGGACAACAAAATAAATAAGCAAAGATTTGATGTTTTATAAAGGGAAAGCGGGTTATAAGGAGCAATGTTGGCCTACCAAAGACTGAAAACGAGACTGTCAATGAGGAAAATGGCAAACATGATGAATAATTACTTTGCCTCTATATATAGGAGAAGTACCAAGGAAATGAATTGTGGATCAGCAATAGGGACTAAATGAAATTTAAGTTAAACATCACTACTGAGGAAATTAACAGAAATAGGTCAAATCCCCAGGACCTGGTGTCTTCCATCCAAACGTGTTAAAAGGGAGCAAGGATGCACATTGTAGACACTATAATCTTAAGAGATCTTCAGATACAGGAGTTGCCCTTCTGGATTAGAAAATTGCACATGTCACTACACATTTTCAGAAAGGCAAAAAAGGCAAGCCAGGAAATTACAGGCCAGTTAGCGTAACACCTGTGATAGGGAAATTGCTGAAGTGAATAATCAAGTAAAGGGTAACTTATCACCTAGGAAATCTTCAGTTGATCAGGAAGGACCAGCATGGATTCTTGATAAGTAGGTCATGCCTGAAAAACCTGATTAGTCACCTCTTCAGAAAAAGGAAGGAGTGGACAGGAGTGTTAATAGATGCTGTTTAGGTGGACTTTCAGTAGGCATTTGATAAAGTCCCACATAAGAGGCTATTAACCAAGGTAGAAGCCCATGGAACTGAAAGCAAATTACTCAAGACTGGAAATTGGTTGAGTGGTAGGTGACAGAAAACATGAATAATGACTCGATACTCAAATTGGCACAAGGTGTCCACTGAGATCTGTAATTGGGCATCAGTTATTCACATCATTCCTTAATGACTTGGATACAAGACTATCTATCCATTATCCAAACTTGCTGATGACAATCTTAGGCAGAACCATAGGTGACAGCATAATATTTCTAAGGAATATCGATAGATGAAGTAAAAGAGAAACTCTGGCAGACAGAGATCAATGTAAAAAAAGTGTTAAGTTATCCATTTTGGACTAAACAGTGAGACCTAGACTTCAGGGGTTATGTTACAAGGACAGATTATACAAATTAGCCCTGCTTTCTCTAGAACTTAGAGTTAAGGGGTGATCTGATTGAAGTCTACAACTATTTCTGCTGATTTGGGAATTCTAGAACTGGGGACATAGTCTGAGAATTAGGACCAGATTGTTCAGGAGATATGAGGAAGCAACTCAACACACAACGGGTGCTAGGTGTTTGGAACTCTCGTCCACAAATGGCAGAAGATGCATGATCAATTGTTAACTTTAAATCAAGGATAGATAAATTTGTGTTAAAGCAAAAAGATGTGAGAGATATGGGCCACAAACAGATAATGGAGTAAGGCCAGATATCAGCCATGGTCTCAAATGAATGGTAGAACAGAAGAGAGGCTGAATGTCATACTCTTGTCCTATGACACTGGTGAAACCACATTTGGAACACAGCAGTGTTCACCTAATTGAAGATAGATTATAAGGTTCTAGGGGAGGCAGTAGTATGGTGGTAATGCAACTGGACTAGCAATCCAGAACCACATTCTGGGGATATGGCAGATGGTGAAGTTTTAATTCAATAAAATCTGACCTAATGTTGACCACATAACCATTGCTGGTTGTCTTGCAAACCCATCTGGCTCACTGAAGGAGATGTGCCACCTTTATCTGTTCTGACCAACGTGCCACTCCAGAGACACAGCAATGTGGGTGACTCTTAACTGCCCAATAGGGATGGGCAAAGATATCACCTAGCCAGCAACATCCACATCCCAAGAGCAATTTAAAAATGTGGTTGCAATTCAGTGAAGTTATACCAGATTAATATTTGGAGCTCTTGCTCTCTCAAGGAAAGATTTCAGAAACTACACTTGTATCTGCTGCAGCTTGGTAGAGTTAAAGCTGACTTGATTGAAACATACAAAAAGATTCTAATGGGTCTTCACAAGTTGAATAAGGAGAGATGTTTCCTCTTATGTGAGAATCTACAACTAGGCCTATTGTTTAAAAACAAGAGATCCACCCATTTAAAATAGATGAAGCTATATTTCTTGTTAGAGAAAAAAAAAGGCTCTTTGGAACTTTCTTGATGGAAAAGTGATGGAAGCAGAATCTTTGAACATTTTTAAAGCAAAGATAGATAAGTCCTGCTAAGCAAGGAATGTTACTTGGGTAAGTGGGAATTGAAGTTACGATAAAATCATCTTTTTAAGAAACAAAAATTAAGTCTGAAGCCTGCTCATGCTAAAAATTTATGGAAATGGAGAAAAGAGCAATTCACATCCTTACAGATTATCATTTGCCTATATACTGAGCGAAGAACAATGAAATATGATTTAACAAAAGCAGAGTTCTGTCAGAACAAGCTTCAATACCAAGGATACTTTACACCTGTGCAAAAGGCTGCAAATCAAAATTTTCTGTTGCTCACTCCTTCCCACAATATTTTTAAGATCAAAGCCAAAAGCAAATCAGTGTTACTAATTTAGTGCTATGGCAAGCCGATGAAATATTCATACCAGTTCATCTTCTGTTGACACTACTTAATTGAATATTTATTTAATAAGGACAGAAGCACATCATCCAGTACACAAAGCACTACACAATAACAAATGATGTGCTCAAATCATTATAGCCCTTTTGATAGTACAGAACTTCAGCATTGCTGTAAAGGAAAAGACATTGTGTCAAAGCTTTTCCTCTAGCACTATGGATATTTTGTAGATTGATACTCAAGTGCCAGATTGTGTTAAAATCTACGCCAGACGGGTTGATCAATTTTTAAATGTCCTGATCAATGAACCAGCAATTGGCTGTCTGCCATTTTATTGCGATGAAACAGGTGCACTGTGTCCATGTTCTTTCTTACTGCAAACAAGGCCCTATTAATATATAGTTTCCAGTACTTGCAAGTGCACGACTGGATGAACCCAACTGAACCCACTGATTTTCTGTGCAATTACTCTTAAAAACAGGATTATCCATCATTCTATCTAACTGCACAATCACATTTATTTTCAAGACACTGGAGTTGTGCTAACACAGATTGGATAAGGAGATCAGTACCTTACTTGTTGCAAACAGCCTAATGCTATGCTGCTTCATATGATCCGTCAGTCTTCAGGACATACAGCATACATAACTGGTATCATACTCATGAAATCCACATGCCCCATTACTCATTTGTATGACACACAGAATGGCTTTTTATTTGATGGCAGAGTCCTGTTTGTATCAACCATTACATATGTTGCAAGTAGCAAGCTTCACGTTTTGCTCAAATCTCAAATTTCAGGGTTACCATAGGTAGGCAGGGCACCAGGGCTGCAGTTTACCATGCTTTTAGATTGTGGGCACACACTTGAAGAGGCAACAAACTATGGGGCTGATTGCCAGGTCTGGGAGATCAGACTGCCAGTAGGATTAATTTGATTACAATCATTACTGTAGTGAGAAGCCTATTGGACATATCAGATTCCTGCTCAGACTACAGCTCAACCTTCATCACCATTATGCCCACCAGACTGATCTCAAAACTCCCAGACCAGGTCTCAGCTCCACCCTCTGAAACTGGATCCTTAGCTTCCTGATCAATAGACTGCAATCAATGAAGATGGACAACTGCACCTGCTCCATGATAACACTTAACACAGAAGTCCCCCAAAGATGCGATCTCTACTGTACTCTCTGTACACCCACGACTGTGTAGCTAGATTCCATTTGAACGCAGTCTTCAAGTTTGCTGATGACACTGAGGAACTAAAATTTGAATTTAGGCTGTTGTCAGAAGCATATGTAGATTTTTATTAACCACAAAATGGCTGAATGATAAGACTCTGAACTCGTACTGCTGCTTTGCTGAGTTAAGCTAAATCGAAGGTAAGAACATATAATTCATATAATGAAAAATCCATTGTAAGACAGCGATTTGGTATTTGAACTAACCTTGAACTGGCAAACATGGGGTGATTCTGTGTGTATAACAATCTGCTTCCCAGGAAATATCACTGGATTAGCCTGTTGTCAATTATGTCACCTTATTACGGTTGATTGGACTTTTCTTTAATTAAGAACCCTTTCCAAGGAAATATCATTGGATTAACCTGCTGTAAATCATGTCACCTTATTGTGTGATTGGTCTTTTCTTGTAATTAAGGCTGTACTCTATTTTAAAAAAAAGTAAATAATGTGTAATTTTCAAATGTAATTGCACCATTTCTCCACAGAACACACAAGCTGTTAACCTCCGTGTTGCTGGACAAATCTGCGCCAGGCTGCCTTAAATTTATTAAACTGGTAACCTTGCTTTAAACAGACTGTACTCCTAGTGATTCTTTTGACCAATCTCGAACCAAGGGGGCCCCTCTGGAGGGGTCTAGATCTTCAACACCACCGTGGTAGAACGGATATCAAACAGAGTCAGAACACAAAGGAGATAGAGGGCTTGGTGACGTGGTGCAATAATAATCTCAAGTTTGTAAAATTTTTTAAATTGATCATTGACTTCAGAAACAAAAGGAGGAGAACACATGCCCATCTATATCAACAGAGCAGAGGCTGAGAGGGTGGACAGTATCAAGTTACTAGGAATGACTATGACAACCTGCCCAGGGCTTCCCAGAGAGATGTGACAGTCAGGGTGGCTCAACAATGCCCCCTCTTCCTTGTCCTCCATTAGGACCATCACCAACTTTTACAGATGCACCACAGAAAACACACTGTCCAGGTGCTTAACAGACTGGTACAGCAATTGCTCTACCTGGGATTTATAAGAAACTACAGACTGTTGTGCACAGCCCAGACCATCACGGAAGCCAACCTCCCATCCATTTACAACTGTCATTGCCACGGAAAGGCTGGCAACAAAGACCAATTGCAAACCAGTAATGCTCTCCTCCAACCTCTTCCATCAGGGAGAAGATACAGAAGCTTGAACAGGCACAGAGTCAGAGATGTACAGCATGGAAACAGACCCTTCAGTCCAACCCGTCCACGCCAACCAGATATCCCAACCCAACCTAGTCCCACCTGCCAGCACCCGGCCCATATCCCTCCAACCCTTCCTATTCATATACCCATCCAGATGACTTTTAAATGTTACAATTGTACCAGCCTCCACCACTTCCTCTGGCAGCTCATTCCATACACATACCACGCTCTGCGTGGAAAAAGTTGCCCCTTATGTCTCTCTTATATCTTTCCCCTCTCACCCTAAACCTATGCCCCTCTAGTTCTGCACTCCCCGACCCCAGGGAAAAGACTTTGTCTGCTTATCCTAACCATGCCCCTCATAATTTTCTAAACCTCTAAGGTCACCCCTCAGCCTCCGATGCTCCAGGGAAAACAGCCCCAGCCTGTTCAGCCTCTCCCTGTAGCTCAGATCCTCCAACCCTGGCAACATCCTTGTAAATCTTTTCTGAACC
>NC_057727.1:11193975-11206279 GCF_004010195.1 Chiloscyllium plagiosum | reverse complement strand
CCTGTTGTAATCTGAGGTAACCCTCTTCGCTGTCCACTACACCTCCAATTTTGGTGTCATCTGCAAACTTATTGATGCTCAAGAACAGCCTCTTCCTTGCAATTATTAGACAATGAATGGGCACTAACTTCAAATAATGTTGATCTTGGTAACGTTTTTCTGGCCTAGTGCATGTCCTGTGTAGTGTAACCTGTATGCCTCAATCTGTCCAAGTTTTTTTCCCCACCCATGATCTGTATGTCCTTGCTTACCATGATCTGCCTGTACTGCTCGCAAACAAAGCACTTCGCCATACTTAGGTATAAGTGGCAAAAGTCAAATCAGTATGTTTGGATTAAATGTATTTAGTGCAGGATATGTTAACTTTAATTTATAAATTCAGCCATCATGACCTGCATAGACTTATATTGATACCAGAAGCTGAAATGATATGGGGAAATGCGTTATTATTACTGCATGGGTTCAAATAGTTAAATTAATTGTCTAAGCAGACATTTTGACCTTAATAAATGTAAACACTCCAGTGTGATGCAGCTTTCAAACTGAAGATGTTCTGGTTGAACACTTGCGTAACTGACCAGTTTTTTTTTAAAAATGCAAAAAGTCAGGGATTCACTTATACACTAGTAAAACTTCCAACGGACTGAAAACCTAAAATCAATGCATGTTCTTCTACATGGCAAAGCACTGGGCATTGGGAATTTTGCTTTCGCATTATTTTGTGTGGGGCCAACATTGTTTGCGCAACCAGAGTGCTACCATTTTGAAACAACCTCTGACAACTGCTGCAATCATGCCCAACATCCATTGCCTCCTTGTGTGGCAATGTGCTAGGAAGCAGACAATACACAGCACTGAGTAGGGAAGAGGAGAGATGGCCTTTGAGAGGGATGGTGAGTGTAAATAGAATTCAGATTTAGTGGGACATATACACTATTACAGTGTATATGGTAGTCCAACTAGTCAATATTGTCCTCAGACTCCACGTCTTATGACAATCCCAATTAAGAGAAGTGGGTGATTTTACACATTTCAACTTCTACAAACTTCTCCCAATTTCAGGGCTTTCTAGCTAAGCCTTGAAAACATTTACTGTGCCCCCTTAGAACACACCTTTCTAATATTGTAATATTTCTCATCAATCCTACATTAGTGTTATTGCTCTTGTATCTGTTTTCTTCTTTTATTAGTTAAATTATAGTCACAAGTATCAAAAACTTTAATGCAAGAAATCTGAAATTAAAAAAAAGAGAAAGTGCTAAAAATGGCCCTTCAGAAGACATGCAACATGAACCATGTGTTCATGTATCAGCTCAAACCTCTGCACTACCCTAAAATGTCAGCCCATATTACACTCAAAGCCTGCAGTGTAGTTTGAAGCAATGATTACAAATTCATAGTTACTGCTTTCTCTCCCTAAAGCTGTTGTTCAAGTCAGTTAGAAGAACATACCTGACAATTGGGTGATCGAAGGTCCCACAGTCTAATGGTTTTATCCAAGGAACTGGACATGAAAGTGTCATCCACAGGAGACATACATAATGCTACAACCCTAAAGCATACAAAAGGAAAACAAGTACAACGTAAGGTTTGCAAAATACATTTTCACATCTCTATACAGTGCAATACAATATTTGCTTAAAATCTCTCAAAGTATCGAATCTCCTTGTAGAGTCCTGAAACAATCAATCTTCCAAATGAGTTTGTTGCAGTTGAAAACTAGAGGGGCGGGGCAGGGGGGGCATTGTTTTGGAGTAAGGTCATAAGCACTATTGCATCATACTAAATATTCAGCAACCACTGATCAAAATACAGAAATATATCAAACAATGATTAACATCAAGCTGGACAGTGATGGGCTTTGGTGAAAAAAAACAAACTTGAGCACACAGACTCTCGAATAAAGAACAAGCAAAGTCTCTGAAGGCTGTCAGAACTTTTTTTTAAAAAAATAATCAAAGATAACATCTTTGAGACACAGACCAAAAGAAACATCCGGGTTAGGTGTGTTCACAAGGGTTCTTAGAAAGACATATAGCATGGAAACAGACCCTTCAATCCAATTAATCTATGCCGAACATAACTAAATAATTCCTATCTGCCTGGACCTGGTCCACATGCCTCCAAACTTTTCCTATTCATGCACTTACCTAAATGTCTTTTAAAACACTAACTTTGCTTGCATCCACCACTTCCTCAGGAAGTTCATTCCACACTAAAACCACCATCCGCTGTGTTAAAAATTTGCCCCACATCTTTTTTAAATCTCTCTCCTCCCACCTTAAATATATGCCCCATGTTTTTGAAATCCCCATTTTATGGAAAAGGCACCTACCATTAACCCTACCTATACCTCTCATGATTCTATAAATAGTCACCTCTCAACCTATGCTTAAGTAAAGCAAGTCCCAGCCCATCCAATCTTTCTTTCCATACCAAGAAACTTTCCACATCTGGAAACATCCTGATAAGTCTCTAGCTTAATAATATCCCACATATAACAGGTGACCAGAACTGGACACAGTACTCCAAAAGAGGCCTCACCAATGTCCTGTACAATCTGAAATGTCTTCCTAAAACTCCTATACTCAAAAGGAGTGAGCAAAGACGACAAGTGTGCTAAATGCCTTCTTAACCACAATCTAAATGTGATGCGGACTTCAAAGAATGATGAACCTGAACCCCTAGGCCCCTCTGTCCTATAACAATACTAACATTAATTATTTAAGTCCGACCCGTTTGTTCTTGCAATCTCTCGCATTTATCTAAACTGAACTTCAACTGCTCATTTTTCAGCCCATTGACCCATTTGATCAAAATCTCTTTAAAACCCAAGAAAACCTTCAACATCTATGCCACCAATTTTGTCTGTAAACTTATTAACCATGCCTTCCATACTCTCATCCAAATCAGTTAAATGACAAGCAATTGGTAAATAGTTCAATTAAGGAAGAGGCCATATTAGGGCTGATTCTGGGCAATGACCCCAGCCAGGTGATTGAAGAGTCATTGGGAAAGTACCTTGGGAAGTGATAGTAATTTCATAAATTTTAACTTGGTTATAGATAAGATCAGTCCTCAGGCGCAAGTATTAAATTGGTAGAAGGTTAACTGTGACAAGACCAGGAAGGAACTAGTAAATGTAGATTGGGGGCAGCTGCTTGAGGGCAAATTCACATGTGTTTTCTGGGTAGCTTCTAAGGTCAGTTGATTAGTGTTCAACACCAGCATATTCCCATGAAAATGAACAATAAGGATGGTACAATTTGGGAACTTTTGAACAAGAGAAACTGCAAGCTTAGTCAAAGGAAAAGGAAGCCTACCTAAGGCTTAGGAAACTGAAGACAGAGTCTCAAAGAACATAAAGAAAGCAGGGAAGAACTTAAACAGGGAATTAGGAGAACCTACAGACCAACAGAGTACAGAGGGAAAGGGTGAATCCACTCAAGGACAAAGGAGAAAATTTATGCATGGAGTAAGAGGAAGTGGGTGAGGTCCTTAAATGTTTTGCACTGGAATTCACAAAGCAGGAGACAGTGGATGGTGAGTCTAAAGAGGGATACATTGATATTGTCAGACATGTCGATATTAAAAAAATTGTGTTGGATGTTTTAAAAAGCATTAAGATAGGCAAGTCTCCATGTCCTGATGGTATCTATCCCAGAAGAGAGGGAAGAAACTACTGGGGTCTTAAATGAAATTTTTGTATCTTCTTTAGTCACAAGTGAGGTCCCATAGGATTGGAGAATAGCCAACATTGTTCCTTTAAGATGGGCAACAAGGATAATCCATTAAATTAAGGGCAGCAAGTCTTAGGTCAGTGGTAGGAAAATTATGGGACAAGGTTCTTAGAGTCAGGATTTACTCACATTTGGAAAATAATGGGCTTATTATTGACAGACAGCAGAACATTACTTTCTTGGAGAGGTTACGTCTCAAGTTTGATCAAGATTTTTGAGAAGGGTCAAAAATGATCGAGGGCAGAGCAATAAATGCTGTATACACAGTTTAGCAAGACCTTCGGCAAGGTCCTTCATGGCAGGCTGATACAGAAAGTGAAGTCACATGGGATCTATGGTGAGGTGGTAAGATAGATACAGAACTAGCATGGTCATAGAAGACAAAGTAGCAGTAGAAGGGTTTTTTCTGACTGGAGATGAGAAAAGAGATGTTCTGCTGGGATAATTATTTCGAAGAAAACGTAGACATGGTCTGATTACTAGGTTTGCACATCTCACAGATTGGGGGAAGATGTGGTAACTTACGAAGATCAGAGGATACAGCAGGCTACAGATAGGCTGAAGACTTGGGTAAAGAAATGGCAGACAGAACTTCTGGTCACCACACCTCCAGGAGGATCTGGAGGCTTTAAAATGAGTACAGAAAAGGTTTATCAGGATGTTGCCAAGTTTGGAGGCTATCTTGTATGAGGAAAGATTGGGGGGGGGGGGGGGGGAGAACTGGTTTATGACCATGTGAACGTTTGAGGGGCAATCTGATAGGAGGTTTACAAGAGGCTGAAAGAGAATGGATAGGCAGAGTCTTTTTCCCAGGGTATAAAGATCAATTACCAGGGAACATAATTTTAAGATAAAATGGAGAAGTTTAAAGAAGACGCCAGAGGCTTTTTTAAGAAAACAGAGGGTTGTAAATGCCTAGGATGTACTGCCAGACGTAGTAGTAGCAACATTTAAAGAAGCAACTTGACAAAATATGAAAAGGTGGGGAAGAGAGATATGGACTGCATAAAGACAAAAAGCTTTTTAGTTTAGAAAGGCAGGCTTGGTGGGCTGAAGGGCCTGTTCTGTACTGCTCTTTGTACATCATTACTGAAGTTTATCCCACAGAAAAATTCAATCTTAGTAGAGCAGAACAATACAAATACTTCACCTACCTTTTGCTGTGACCATGGAAATATCTAATGTATTTGTTGTCATGAAGTGACAAGTACCGGATGGTATCTAAAAAGGATGTAATACAAGTGAAAATAAGCAACATTTGCAGTATTTTAGTTCCTGCATTTTGATCATTTTTATGCTTCATTAGGACTTAGAAGAAAACTAACTTGCCTACATTAACAGAATACAACATTTGCTGTTCTTGTACAAAGAATGGTAGAATAGTTTATTCCTGGGTTTATCCTTTGGTACTTGACTCATTCAGCAAAATGTTGGAATTGCAACAGAACTGTGCTCTGTATGAATTCAGTTGGTTTGTACATTTTGTTAAGAGTTGTGTTTATGAAAGTACTACTCTGTATTGCATGTCATTCTTGCTCCATTAAATATCCCAAGTGACAAATTTGGATCACCTTGTAGCCTGAGCCGTCCTTGGTTATTGTATTGGAACATGATGCAAAGGATTATGGTTGCAGCTTCAAGATCTCAGATCACAGTGCAGATACAGACCATTCAGCCCATTGAACCTCCAAGGAGTATCCCAGCCAGACCCACTTCCACACCCTAACCCATATTTGCCCTGGCTAACCCACCTCGCCTGCATATTCCTCGACACTACAGGCTGTTTAGCATAGCCAATCCATCTAACCGGCACATCTTTGGATTGTGGGAGGAAACTGAAGCAGCCAGCAGAAACTGATGCAAACACAGGGAGAATGTGCAAACTCCACACAAAGTTACCCAAGGCTGGAATCAGATCCAGGTTCCTGGTGTTGTAGGACAGCAGTGCTGCCAATCTGGTAGGTCTGGTTTCACTGGTTTGTTTCAAAGTTCACAGTTGCTTGGTCCTAGAGGTAGCATTTCACCTGGAAGTGATAGTGAAATTAATTGGGTGGGTGGGTGGGTTGGGGGGTGGTGTTGGAGGTTGATGGCAAAATGCAGTTTATTCTTCGGGAACTAGTTGCCTCAGTCTGGCCTTTCATGTCAATCACAAACTACTTCATGGAAATGGTTCCTTGGGCATTCTTCATTGTCATTAGGGGAAATTGTTATTGTATTTGTGTAACAGCAATTTCAAAACATTCAAGTGCTTCACAAATTAATTTTCTGAAACACTGACTAGTTAGGTATGGCAAATAAAAAAAAATGTACACCAAAACAAGAAAGTCAGCTACTTTAGATAATTTCTGAAATCTGATGCCTTTTTTTAGGTCTATAATGGATAAAACTTTTGTTTACAGTGGACGGGAACTGATTTTAAGAAGTTGCTTATTTCCAATTACAACTGCAGATTTTGCAAGGTTGATTTAGTGCCTTAGTTCTAAAGAACAGGGCTTTCTAATGGGAAATGTCAGCTTTCAAAAATGGATTTTCCTTTTGAGAATCATAAACATCCCAAAATGGGACACTAAGTTTTGACAACTCAAGTTACATTTATCCACCATCAATTAAAGTTGGTCTAATCAATCATCTACCCTCCAGTTAATTAAAAACTTTTATTAGAAACAGTTTCTACAAGAAATGGAGCCTCATCATAAATTTATACTACAAAATACTAACTTTATAAAAGATTACCCACTCTGCATAATTCAACAAGAATTAAAACACTAATCTCTTTGTAACATAACACTTTTAAAAGTTTTAGAAAGTTCCATGCTGGGGAAAAAAAAACTTCACAAAACTTTATCAAGAGTGGAATTCTTTAATCTTCCGAAGGTAATGAATGCATCCAAGCAGCAGCTCACGGTCCATTATTGGCGATGCTGGTCCCTGGCCCATGCAAGGCAGTGGCTTGTACAGTTATCTCCATCAACCGGGTGGTGTCACAAACCCTCAAACTGTACAAACAACTACCTCTGCACAGGCACAGGCAGAATAGCGTATGGATATCTGTTGTACTGGCTGAATGAATAAGAACAAGGACATGAAACGCCACCACTGAACTGCAAATAGAAAGCAGCTGTAACTCATTTCTTAGTAGATATTCAAAACCTAAGTTCAACAAATGCTCATGAGTTACAATTACATTTTTAAAAAATTGTTCCTAATAAGAATGCTCATCAATTTCAAAAGCACAAAGGTTTTAAGACTGGCCACAATCAAAATAACTACACAATTTGCTTCACTCATTCTGCTGGCTCCAAATACCAAGCGGATTATAAAATCTTCTCATTACTTAGCAAAAGTGGGAAGAAAATGGCTATTGATGGCTGCAGACAACGGCCTTGTCAGATTATGATTTCACAATGCTCATTTTCATCTTAAATTGCACTGAAGTCTTCTGATTCAAGCTATGGAGTCAAATAGCATGGATACATACCCTTCGGACCAACCAGTCCACGCTAACCATGTTCCCCAAACTAAACTAGTCCCACACCACTCCAAATCTTTCCTATTCATTAACTTATCCAAACATCTTTTGAACATTCCAACTGCACCTGCACCCACCACTTTCTCTGGCAATTCATTCCACACATGAACCACTCTTGGGGAAAAAAAAGTTGCCCTTTTAAGTTGAGAGGAGAAAGATTTCAAAAGTAAACCCCCTAGTTTTGAACTCCCCCACCATAGCAAACAGGAACCCTTGCCACTCACTTCATCTATGCCCCTCATGATATTATAAACCTCCATAAAAATCACTTCATAACCTCATCCACTGCCTTAAGCATATGGGGTGACATATGTTTAAGGCAGTGGGTGGGTACCAATCAAGTCAGTTTTGTCCTAGATGCTAGGTTTCTCAGATGTTTATTCAACAGCTCCATTCAACAGAGTATTACACCACACTTCCAATATGTACCTTGCACATTGGTGAATGAACAGAGTTTGCAGAGTCAAAAGTCCCAACCTTCGACCTGCTGTTATAGCCAATGCAATTATATGGTTGGTGCAATTGGGTATCTGATCAAATGATACACAACAAAAATGCTGACAATGAGGGATTTAGGAATAGCAATTTCATTACATGTCAGTGGGTGATGATTAGAATCCCATTTGCTGCAGATAGGATTTACTACACGAGGGGCAGGCACTGTTCAAGTGCCACTTTCACCCAATGCCAAAACTTCATCCTTGTGTTGCACAAAGGCTCAAAATACTGAATCTGAGAAGTTGCAAGTGATATTGAGCATTGATGCATCACTGTTTCTGATGAAAAGAAAGTCAGTGATGAACAGCTGAAGATGGCTCAGTCCAATCATGACACCCTCTTTTAATATGGTTAACTTTCAATTAGCAGAACTACCTTCATCTTGTGTGAGGTAACCAGTGAAGGGACCCCATTCAGATTCCTACTAAATTCTATTTTACTAAATTTCCTTAAATGCTACACTAGATTAATTATTGCGATGTCAACTAAATTAATTCCTCTGGATTTTCAGCTCTTTTCTCGCTGGGTCTTGGACTCAAATGAGATCTACAGCTGAGTAGTAGAATCCAAACCAAGCACAGTGCACATGTTATGGGTGAGTGAGTGCTGCCTGACAGCATTGATGATGACATCACCCATCATTTTGCTGATGAGTGAAGGCCATTGGGGCCACAGTTAACCTGATTAGATTTGCTGTGCTTTATAGGGACAGGACATAAATGGCAATTTTTCAATTTGTTTGGTAGCATCGTTCGATTATAGGTTTCACTGTAATAACCTGTAGAATTCATGTAAATTGCAATCAAGTTTATAAAATTTTACACTTAGTTGTCCATTATAATATAATACAATACACCAACTTCAATGATCAATGCTAATTCTATCTAAGTCAATTGCATGAGACTTTCCACTCAGTAAGAGGCACTATGGTGCTGCAGTACTATAAATCTGATTTTCGATGAAAACCTAGTTATTTATAATAATACTACACTGACTGGTTTGTGGAAATATTTTCCACTACAATCATGTCCCTACAGATCAAATTATTCTCAGAAGTGTTATACTACAGATCAGAATGAGAAAAAGGAATCAACATTATTCACTTTCCAAGCACCCCCAAGGCAATTCAGCTTCACTCAGTGACTTCCCATTTCTCACATGGTTAGGCTCAGTCCCTCATCCGAAACAGTACTTTGTGTTTCAATAGAACTCAGTGTAACAAAAAATATGCACTATATCAAGATAAGGACAAAATAATATTTAAATTTATCATTAGTTTTCTCTTTAAATTGGTCATTGATAACACTTGAAATATGCTCAAAAAGATAACAAAACAAATGAGTTACGGAATTGCACCTCAGTACGCCATCTCTTTACACTCAACGATTCTTTAATTTCAAAGCTTACCAAAACTCGTGAGCAAAACTTTTTGTAATTAAGTGCATGATTTTATTTTCGTTCTGTGCTGAAGAAGCTAAGCCCAACTAGTGTGACACTGAACAAAACTGGCTGTCATCCACTTGATACTCAACGCCCAGATCAAAGGAACAAGAAAGGATGACAAGAATCAGACCACACTGAGTCAGAGTCACCCTTGTGAAAAGTGCCCATGTGTATAAAAGGGAAAATAGCTAAATCAGACAAGGTTCCGTTGTGATGAATGCAGCTCTTTCCTCTAAAACAATTTGGTGGCGAGGCTCATGTAAATAATGCACATTTTGATGAAGCAAAGGATTGGCTACATTCCTTTCAAACAGTATCCGACCAGCAATCAACACTTTGTATAGAAAACAAATGCCCTAAAAAAAAGCATGCCTCTCTATTTCTTACCAGTTTATTCCCCCCCTCAAAAATTGATTCAACATCTCTACTAAATCTCTAATTTTCAACTTCAAGATCAATCGATATATAAAACTTAATTTAGTAGTTATTTGATTTTTTGAAATAACAAATCAAAAGATTGACACGCTTTCAAAACCAAATTGCAAGCTCAAATGCACACTTGTCCCCCAGTAATCATCAGGCAGGACTAAAGCACAGGTTTCAAATGGGAAACTGAGAACAAAAGGATCCAACATGGGTGAGGTGCTGAGACTTCCAAACAAAACAAAAAGTTACAAAACTACATTTAATTAAGCATGCAAAACATTAATTCTGTAAAAGTGTTAATGCACTGGTAACAGAGAAATACAAACTTTATACAACAACTCATTTTACAGATGCAAAGGATGTCCCGGTCTTTGACAAGTTCAGAGCAAGAGAAACTAAACAGCTAGAGATTTGTACAACACAAACTAACTTACCATCAATTTTGTTAGAACTGTAAACCACTGTATTTGCTGCATGTGTGTATCTGATCAGGTCTACCCCATACTTCTTACTGTACAGTGTCCTCTTTGGTCTGACAGGTAAGAAAAAAATTACATGAAATGATGTTAAGCTTTATCAGAAAAGATGCCCAGCTTAACCTCAACACAGTTACACGGAGGTTCACAGAACTGTTGTTTGCCACCTTTTATCATTGTCTACTTGCAAGGCCTCCCTTAGTTAGTTGCGCCCAAACATCAGAAAAGGCAACAAAATCATCAATGCATGTTTCTGCATGTCATTGAGTAAATAACTGACATATAATGCTGTATTTTATTAAAGCAGTCAAGTATTTCTTTACCCACAAAGAAACAAGCCTGCTCAGGCATGTTTTGGACACACCCAGAGTTCAGTGGGACTTGAACTTCGATCCAGCGTTAGAAATACAACTGTTATGTCACAAGACCACCCAAAAGAGAACATTAACTAGGTCAACTAACGGATATCTTATGACTGACTTAATTAATAACTGACCTGACTTCAGTAACAGAGACACCAATGACAATCACAAACCACATGCATTATCACTGTGAAAAGAAAACAAAACGAATGGCAAACCTCAATTTCATGTTAAGTGTCAACTGCACAGTTCAGGAGGTACTGAAGCAGTTCTTACACCCTCCACTTGACTTGAGGAAGATCAAACAATTTACTATTTCAAAACAGAACTCATTTCCTGTTAGCAGTCAGTGCCCTCTGACAAAATGACAGTTTTTATTAACTGAGTGGCCCAAATTAATATAGAGCTATACATCAAATTTCCAGAATTAGCTGTAACAGACTGGAAATCAGCATGGAGGAAAAATAAACAAACAACAACAACAGACAGACAGAACTGAGGCCATCTGCAATAGTGGAATAACCTGCCAACATTTACACACTGATGTAAAATGACCACAAAACTCTGCCACAGCAAAAACACAATTCAAAGAATACATGGCAAAAATCAGTCAATTTTCTTAAAAACTTAATACAGCTCTCAAAGGAGAACACCTAAGGTACTAAAATATAAACAGCTTCTCTTTGTGTGGTAACCATTCTACAGTCTTGTCCCTTCTACCTCTAGAATCTGTGTAAAATTTACTCCAAAAAACAGCTGCGATTTCAGTAATCTCAGACTTAAATTCTGAAATTCAATACTGATGCCTCTAACTTTTTCATCAAGTCATAATTCTAAAATAATTTAAATCAACCTCTGTGGGATTTTGATCTCAACCTTTGGGCACAACCATCATGTTGCAATAACCCATAAAGCTGGAACATTATTCTTAGATGTTTGTTAATCAACCTGTTCTGACATGCAATGGCACACCTCCACAACAGGGAGGACTTTAATCTAGACCTAATGGCCCAGAGCTAGGGATGCTACCACAAGTTCAGGGATTGGAATCAAATTCAGACTGCTGCTTCAGAGGAATGGACACTACCTATGATACCACAAGACCTAAACCATGCCCAGATTTTGGGTTCCATTTTAAGTATCAGCTTTCAGCTCTGTACCGATGTATAAAATATAGTTAACCTTTGCATTGTTGAGATGCAAGGTATTTGCCTCAACTATCGCATGTGCTCAGCCATCCAGGTAAACGACACCGCTGAAGCCAAACGCCAACTCGAGGACACCTCTTCCCACCGCCCCCTCAACCATGACCCCATCACCAAACCATCATCTCCCAGACCATACAGAACCTCATCACCTCAGGAGATCTCCCACCCACAGGTTCCAACCTCAGTCCGGGAACCCCGCACTGCCCGGTTCTACCTCCTTCCCAAGATCCACAAGCCTGACCACCCTGGCCGACCCGTTGTCTCAGCATGCTCCTGCCCCACTGAACTCATCTCTACCTACCTCGACACTGTCCTATCCCCCCAGTCCAGGAACTTCCCACATAAGTTCGAGACACCACCCACACCCTCCACCTCCTCCAAGACTTCCGGTTCCCCGGCCCCCAATGCCTCATCTTCACCATGGATATCCAATCCCTCTACACCCCCATCCGCCATGACCAGGGCCTCCAAGCCCTCCGTTTTTTCCTCTCCAGACGTCCCCAACAGTACCCTTCCACCGACACTCTCATTCGTTTGGCCGAACTCGTCCTCACCCTTAACAATTTCTCCTTCGAATCCTCCCACTTCCTCCAGACCAAAGGGGTAGCCATGGGCACACATA
>NC_057727.1:11188991-11193389 GCF_004010195.1 Chiloscyllium plagiosum | reverse complement strand
CTTCCACACCCATCAAAGTTTCACCTGCACATCCACCAATGTCATTTATTGTATCCGTTTCTCCCGATGCGGTCTCCTCTACATTGGGGGGACTGGGCGCCTCCTAGCAGAGCGCTTTAGGGAACATCTCCGGGACACCCGCACCAATCAACCACACCGCCCCGTGGCCCAACATTTCAACTCCCCCTCCCACTCTGCCGAGGACATGGAGGTCCTGGGCCTCCTTCACCACCAGACGCCTGAAGGAAGAATGCCTCATCTTCCGCCTCGGAACACTTCAACCCCAGGGCATCAATGTGGACTTCACCAATTTCCTCATTTCTCCTTCCCCCACCTCAAACTTCCAGCTCAGCACTGTCCCCATGACTTGTCCGACCTGCCTATCTCCTTTTCCGCCTATCCACTCCACCCTCTCCTCCCTGACCTATCACCTTCATCCCCTCCCCCACTCACTTACTGTACTCTATGGTACTTCCTCCCCACCCTCCTCTAGCTTATCTCTCCACGCTTCAGGCTCTCTGCCTTTAACCCTGATGAAGTGCTTTTGCCCGAAACGTCGATTTTACTGCTCCTCGGATGCTGCCTGAACTGCTGTGCTCTTCCAGCACCACTAATCCAAAATCTGGTTTCCAGCATCTGCAGTCATTGTTTTTACCCATTTTTAATTTTCCGGCTATTATTTCCAGCTTAAAAGGCTGTTACCTGCAATATTACGGAAGGAAATCCTGCAGACACGTTCTGTGCTACAAAAAAAAATGAACATCAGAGACAATGAAAGAGCATAATCTCTGGCCCCACAATTATGGTATTGCAGATCACTACTTCCCGCCTCTAACGCGTGACTGCCCTTTTCCTAAAACCATTTAATAATCTAAGGCAACTTTCTATCTTCTCCTCATCGCTGACTGAGTCTGCAGTCCGCACCACCCTCCCAACCCCACCCAAGGCGAACCGAACTCGGGATCTGTGTGAAAAATCAAGGCCGGGGGCTTCTAGGCCATCCCTGAGAGGAGAGGGTCATCGACAAATGAACCGGGGGAGTGGGTGGGCGGTAATATCACTCACTTGCCCTCTTGGCAGTCGTAAAGGACGATGGAGTCATCGTCGCTGCTGGAGATGAGCGTCTCTCCGTTAGGTGAGAAGTCGAAGCAGTTGATCTTGTCCGTGTTCTCTCGGAACACCTTAGCCACTCGGAAGCTGCGCAGCACATTATCCGTCAGCTTCATCTCGTCCTTCCTTACCCGGGGTTGCGGGGAAGGGGGGGGGGATGGTAAGTTGAAGATTGAAGGAATGGGACGTTTTAAAGGGGAGGGAAAGCTGCGAAAAGCGCCTTTAATTTTTTTTCAGCGCCCGGGGAGGAGAAAGTTTGTCTCTCTTCCCTTCCCTCGATATTTAAACACAGCGGCCAAAATGGCGACGCACGTCCCAGACTCAAAGGCCACAGCCGCTTCGCCCCCTCCCCCTCATCGCAGGGCATTGTGGATCCCCAGCCGCGGATGGCGGGAACCCGCCACTACCCATAATACCCAATCCTCCCCGCAGACGGGTGATCATGGAAATAGCGGGCAACGCCCCCGTCATTTCCATGACAACCGAGCGGTGGAGGCGGTGTCCCGAGACAGCTGCCATCCTTTTCACAAGGTAAAACATTCCACACGTAAATGACCATGACGTCAACCACCTTTGGATGTCTGTATGATGTTACCCATAATACCCAGCCTTGATTGTCAGGGAGACTTGCTGCGCATGTGTGTTCGATGTGCCGGAGCCGACTCGGTCGCCATCTTCCTGAGGGGCAAATCCGCTAGAGGGCCATTCTGGGTGATGATAGTGCTTTTCCATTTTACACACTTTCCTTCCTTTTGTTACTTTAATGCTTAATTTAATTTTTTTTTGCTAAATACTTTTTCATCATTTGCATCCTCCATTGCTTTCTCCACATCAACACTTTGGCCAACGAGAATCAGAGTCAAAACGCGTGGTGCTCGAAAAGCACAGCCCGTCAGGACAGTCGACTTTTCGAGCATAAGCTCATCAGGAATGAGGGGGTAGTCCAAGAGAGCTGAGAGACTACGGAAGGGAGGGGCACAACATATTATCCTCTACCCTTTCCACCAACTAAAAACAAATCTCACCATCAAGGATATATTTTTGTCCTCACCACTATCTGCATTCTGCAGAGACCATTCCTTCCATGACTCCCGTGTAGGGTCCGCAGTCCCCACGCATCCACCCACCCTCCACTCCCAACACCTTTCCTTGCCCCCACAAGAAGTGCAAAACCTGTGCCCACATCTCCCCTCTCACCTCCATCCCACGCCCAAAGCATCCTTCCACATCTGACAGAGATTTACCTGTACTTCCACACACATCGTCCACTGTATGTGTTACTCTATGTGTGGGCTCCTGTACATTGGGGAGACAGTGCGCTAACTTGCAGAACATTTCAGAGAACATCTCTGGAACACATGCACTAAACAACCCCACTGCCCTGTGGCTGAATACTTTGCCAAGGACATGCAAATCCTGGTCTTTCTCCACCACCAAACTCTAGCTATCTAACTCCTGGAGGAAGAATGCCTTATCTTGTGCCTTGGGACCCTCCAATCACACAGGATCAATGTAGATTTCACCAGTTTCTTCATTTCCCCTCCCTCCCACACCTTATTTCCCCTCCCTCCCACACCTTATTTCAAATCCAACCTTCCAATTTGGCACTGCCCTCTTGAACTGTCCTATCTGTCCGGCTTCCTTCCCAACTATCCGCTCCACTCTCCTTTCCAACCTATCACCATCACCCCACACTTCCATCTAACTATCCTATTCCCAGCTATCTTTCCCAAGCCCTACCTCCCTTTCATTTATTTCTCAGCCCCCTTGGGCCACCCCCTTACTCCTGATGAAGAGCTTGCACTCGAAATGTTGATTAGCCTACTCCTTGGATGCTGCCTGACCAGCTGTGCTTTTCCAGCACCACACTTTTCGGTTCTGATCTCCAGCATCTGCAGTCCTCACTTTCTCTAGAATGAGCTTGCCAAACCAATCCTTCTTCTGTAGTATGAAGACCACTTGAAATTTGGCATTCTTCCATTTATCCTGATGAGTGCACAAGATAAAAAGCTTCAGCAACATGTCTTTTTTTAAGCAACGTGCAAGTTCTGATGTGCTTGTTTATTTTAATTCTCCACTTCAATACTGACCTCAGTTTTCCAGAGTTTACACTTCACAGTTCTTTGGGGAATGCCATGATTTTTCTCTGAAGTTCAAACATAAGACTGAGGAACAGTTTCATATCTTTCTCAACAGGTTACTTTACAACCTTCAGCATTTAGTTAATCAATTTCAAATTATAACCTCAACTCCATTATCTTAAATGGCATTCATAAGTGATGATTCTGCATTTTCCCATTTAGAGCTTTTCGAAATACATATTTTGCTTTTTTTGGTAATATCAAACCAATTGTCACTCCTTTTACCTGTATCTCAATTTCTTTTGTTATTAATGATGTGGAGTGGAGTGTTGGACTGGGGTGAACAAAGTTAAAAATCATAAAATCAGGATATAGGCTAACGGATTTATTTGGAAGCACTAGCTTTTGTAGCGCTGCTCCTTCATCAGGAGCATAAGATCATAAGACACAGAACTGAAAGCAAAAGATTACAGTATCATGCGACTGAAATGATATATTGAACAAACCTGGATTGTAAAGTCATCATTTAGAATGGGAATTCCCACCTGCCTTTACCCCAGCCCCTCTATTTATCTCTCAGCCCCTCCCCCCTCCACATTCCTGATGAAGGGCTTATGCCCGAAATGTCAATTCTCCTGTTCCTTGGATGCTTCCTGTCTGGCTGTGCTTTTCCAGCACCACACTTCTCAAATCTGACAGTCCAGCGTCTACAATCCTAGCATTAGCCTGGGCGGATGGATTGTTAGTCTAGTGCCATTAGCAGTGTGCCACCATCTCCTGCAAATTGTCCTGCCTTTGTGATTGCTGAAAACCTGCTCCATCTCTCACTTTCCCAAATGAAAACAAAAGGTTCACTTTAAACTTTAACTTTCTTTCTCTCTGGTATTCTGTCTGCCTTATTGAGTATTTCCACCATTTCTAGTTTATTGCATCTAGCCCTTCGTGGAATCGTTAAAATTTACAGCACAACAGGAGGCCATTCAGTCCATTATGCCTATTCTGGCTTTTGCTCCCGACCCTGCTCCTGCTTCTTGTCTTTCCTGCTAGTTCCACATTCTCAACTATTTGACGAAATCCCTTTTAACCTTATTGTTAGAATCAGCTTGCATCACTTTTCAAGTAGAGGATTCCAGATTCTGTCAATGCTCTGCATGAAAAATATTTTCTCATCACCTCTCCACACCTTTGTCAATTTTTTAAAATCTCC
>NC_057727.1:11149701-11188491 GCF_004010195.1 Chiloscyllium plagiosum | reverse complement strand
TGTTCCTGTGCTTCATTGTTCTATGTTCTGTATATTCATTAAGCCTGCACTGCATTGTTGTATGTTTTATGTACTGCATATTCATAAACTGTTTTGGTCTCACGCCCACCCTCTTCTCCTCCCCAACCATGAACCATCTTCTCTATACCATTTAATAATTAAATAATTTAGCTTTGAAAACCCCTGTGAGGGAAGTAGAGTTGGTGGGAAGAGGAGGAGCTACTACAGCCTGCGAGGAGGAGGTGGAGCTGGGAAGATGACAGATAGTTGGTGGGATTGGGGGGTGGATGTATCTGTCCAATCCTTATAATTCCACATATGAGCCGATAGCCTCTTTGCTCCGCGCAGTGGAAATGGTGGTTCAGTTTCGCTGATAACGGCCAGCCATCGCTGGACCATAGGTAAGAGCATAAGCCAAGGGCCGGTTGCTCCTGCAGATCGACCTCCGTCTCAGTTGCACATTGGCCGTGTTGTGGCAGAAACATGAAAGGGATAAGAGTTTCCACACTGAGGCGCAAGGCGAAGCTCAAAGCGAAGACTCAAACCTTCACTGACACCCAGGTGCTAAATTTCCAAAGTCCCTTTACTAACAAGAGCTGGCAGCTTTTAAACGCCCAGTTCGCAGTTCTAGATGTGTGGAATAAGTCTGGAATAAGTTTGGATCAGGATTTTTTTTCGAAAAAGTTTAACATTCCAGTGTTGACCAGTACTCTGTTAATAATTAACATTTGATTTGGCAACAGATTATCGCTTATTTTCGTTGGCTATTTCTGTGTCCTGTTATTTTGTACCTACAGTCCCTTTCTGAGTCTGCAATGACCTATAGTGTTAAATAATAAATTACATTGTTAGAAGCAACTCTGAATTTACTTTTTGAGCAAATTGATTTTGTGGCGATTTTTAAATTGTGGATTTTTTTAACAAAAAAAAACTAAAGGGAAGGAGTGAAGTAAGGTAGCCAATGGGATTTCGGTTCTTCCCTTTCAAATTTTTAACCCCAGACGATTTTCTTGTCCTTCACCTGCCCCTCTGACTAGGTGTCAGATGTTTTTATTAACCCTCCAGTGCCTGTCAGTAAATGGGGATGCGAAAATGTGGTTTCTATTGGGTAAGAGTTTATGAAGTGAGGAGAATAGACAGAATTAAGATATAGGAAACTGAATAGTTAGGTCTGAGGGGCTGAGTGACCTTTCCCTTTATTTTTGTGCATTGTCTTTGCATAAAATCCAAGACAATGAGTATTGGCCAATAGTTTAACAGGGCAGAACAGGAGAACCAAGTCTGAGGCCAAATTCATAGACATTCAACAATTACTTTAGGACAACCCCCTGTTTGGACATGTTATGAGACACCTTTGACAGGGAATCCAGGTTTCCTGATTCACAGATACGGAATTTCGCACTCTACCCCAACAGCCCTTTCATGAAAATATATTAATACTAACCAGCAGTTGGAATACAATCAGAATCAAAATCTCCTCTCTTTTTCAGTTCAACAGCTATCCTTTGACATTGAGATCAATTAATTAAGTCCAGCTTGTAATGGACACAAGGATGTGAGCAATCTGTGGATCTGAGTATCGTGTCACATAGTCCATTTACCCACTAAAAGGAACCAGAAGGTCCATGTAAGACCATAACACGTAAGGGCAGAAGCAAGCCATTCAGACCATTGAGTCTGCTCTACCATTCAGTGGCATCATGGCTGATCCGGTAATGCTCAAACTCGACTTTCCTGCCTTTTCCTCCATAACCCTGATTCCTTATTTATTTAAAAATCTGTTTATCTCAACTTTGAAATGTACTTAATGATCTAGCCCCCTCTACACCTCCCTGTGATAAGAAAAATTACATAAATTCACTATCTTCTGTGAGAATAAATTTCTTTCCATCTGTTCTAAAAGTGCAATCCTCATTCTGAAATTATGCTTTCTGGTCCTAGATTCTCCCACAAGGAGAACAACCTTTCCATATCTACCCTGTCAAGATCCCTAAGAATCTTCTATGTTTTATTTAAGATTGCATTTCATTTTCCTAAATTCCAAAGAGTACAGGCCTAACCTACTCAACCTCTCCTCCTAAGATTGCCCCTCCAAATGCAGGATCAACCTCGCCAACCTTCTCTGGAATGCCTACAATGCCATTATACATTTCTTTCGATAGTAGGCTCAAATTTGCTCACAGTATTTCAAGTCTGGTCTGACAAGTGCCTTATGTAGTTTTAACAAGGCTTCCCTATTTTGTTATACCTCTTTTCCTTCAAAATAAAGCCCAACATTCAATTTGCCATCCCTATTACCTGCATGTATACTAGCTTTTAGTAATTTATGCACAAGGACTCCCAAATCGCTCTCTGCTTCTCTACTTTAATAATATTTAGTTCCTGTATTCTGGCCAAAGTGTACAATTTCACACTTTCCCATATTATATACCATTTGTTTTTGTGTCATCCTCAAACTTGCTTCAAAGTCATTAATATATAATGTAAATAATTGTGACCCTAGCACTGATCCCTCTACATTCCACTCAGTCCAGAGAACTTATCAGTTCTAGTTCCATTAGTTTCCCTAACATTTTTTCTTGTGACAATTATTGTATTTATTCCTATTACATATATTTAAAACTACATACCTACCGAATCTCAAGGATCCTGAAACTTGACACAACAGTGTTAGTCAGATTTTTATGGCCGAACAATATAGAAGTGAAACAATTTCTTTTCAGTGGAACAACAATAGTAAAATAAAGAGATTACTCATGTATTGCTGTTACTTGAAATCTCTGCTGCCTTTGACACTTTGAGCCTTTCATTATCCTAATCTATGTTATCTTGGGGATTCACAGCTACATACTTCAGTGTAAGACCTTCAAATAAATCTTTTTGATTGGTGCTGTGGTTGTTTGTTACAAATTTATCTATTTAAATTTTATTTAAATGCATGTATTTGCTTTGTGACTACTGAACATCTTCTAAAATGCCCTGACCAGCTTAGTCCTTGTGCATAAATCACGAAAAGCTAGTATACAGAGGTAATTGGGAAGGCAAATGGAATGTTGCGCTTTATTTCAAAGGAAATGGAGGATAAGAAATAGGGAAGCCTTGTTAAAACTATACCAGGCACGAGTTGGACTAGAGTTGAAATACTGTGAACAATCTTGGGTCCATTATCAAAAGAAAGATATACTGGCATTGGAGGCAGTCCAGATCTTTGATTATGATGCTCGGTGAATAATGAGCAGTAGGCTCACAGAGTATGGTGTACAGTTACTGATCTACATTGTCTTAATTCAGTAAGTGTAATCACCTTTGGTTGTTACTGTACATATGTTTCACTGATAAATTAGTTTAACAGGATAGAGGTTACGTATTCAAGAAATTTTTTAAAATGTTCAGATTTTAATCAATTACAGCCTCTCTCTTCATATCCCTGCAGTGCCATATAAGAGAATGTTAACAACAACTTGCACTATTTCCTCCATTACAACAATGACTACAATTGAAAAGGACTTGATCTACTGTAAGATAGTTTTGGATGATACAAGATTATGAAAATGCATATTTATAAAAATGCATACTTATTACAATGTTAACAAGATTATAACTGTTCTTTGAATGTTCATAGAAGTGTGTTTAAGAAAAGTGAATAATTTCAACAGCTTTGCAAATTAAGTAGCAATATTCTAAGTGTTATTATAAATAAATTTGTTTTAATTTTCCAAATAATTCAGCTTAATTTTCATATGCCTGTTGCTCACTCTAACTTGAAGGAAATACAAATTAGATGCTTGGCTACGGAGTCAACGGTTTTCCCGGTTTGCTGCTTCTTCAGTCTTTTTTATCTAAGCTATATTTACTTGCTAATTTTCCAAGACATTTCTCTTCTAAAGCTGTATATATTCCTATTCTAAATTGTCATTTGTGATAAATCATGTAAACCTTTGTCTTCCATTGCAACAATCTGGAGACTTCCTTTAACTAAGAGTACTACAATGTGATGGTGGTGTTAGAATTCAAGAAGAGAGTTCAAATATTGCAGTAACTTGCATTTATATGTCTATGTCATAGTCAGCATTCTACATAGCAATGAAGGCGGCTCTGGTGTTCTTCACATTGCATGACTTGAAACATTATCTGCCATTGGAAGGATTTGCAGGTTGATACTCAACCTGTTTAGATGCATTACCTATTCACCTTTCGGCCTTCAAAACATTGTTGTGTTGTGAAACTCAACCTCAGTGGGTCAGAGACAGAGACACTATCCACTGTGCCATAAGACTTCTTTCGTATCATAGGAAATACAGGTATTTTGGAAAAACTGGATGAGGAATAAAGCAGCAAAAGAATATGCAGATTGGGGTAATTTAAGAGAAAGGACATAAATTCCTAATGGCTTGTTCTTTGTAATTCTTTGAATTAGATATTTTCAAATTAACATGTTACAACACACCTCTGAAGCATGCAAGACTTAAACCGAGGCCTTCAGAGGGAGGGACTGTGCCACAAAATCTCCCTGTTAAAGACTCTTCATCAGATATTTTCTCTATCAATCTATTAAGAAATGCTATAACACACATCTGAAGCAAATGGGACTTGAACCCAAGCCTCCTGTTTGTAACATCAGCAACACTATGCCACAAGGGACTTAAGTCTTTGATACCTTGCTTTACATTGCTAAGATCATTTAACTTCTTCAAGCTCACATGTAAATTACGTTGAAGTATTTTGCAAAATTAGAACAATATGTTTTATGATAACATTTCTCCTGAATTTATGATCATACTTTAACTTGCAAAGATGTTGACACCATTGTGGAGTAGCTCAACCTGACGATGAGTCCGCTGTGAAAGGGAACATTTTTAACTTTATGTGATTTATTGCACTTGCAATTATTTAATTATTATTTCTTTGTCACCTTAATGAACACTGAATGAATTCTTATCCAAGAACTCTGAAATAACAGCTGTGAGAATTGAAGGTACAAGTCAGTAATTTACATGGTATAAATAGTTAAAGTACAAATATAGTCTTAGTTGTCAATCACACCCATTTCTAATTTCCAACACCTTTTGTAACATTACAAGAAATAAAAATGATATTTGGAAATATAAGTTTTTGAAATTCACTGGGATGAGAATATGGAAATTAGAAGGTAAACAAACAGCTTGTGAAGAATTACGATCTAACCATCTCTTGTGGAATTTACTCTACAGGTTTAAGTTGTGATGCTGCAAATGGACTTATTACACTGCAGAACGGAATAACTTCTTACTGGTTCCCATTTGTTCTCTGGCAGGATGATATCACTTAGAGCAATCTCAGTGATTAATATCAGTGATTAAGATGATCACTGCATTTGGAAGATACTTCTGGCTTCATTTCAACCATCAACACATTTACAAGACCTGGAAGCCAAAGAAGCTTCATCTTCACAGTGCCTCTGTAATTAACAAAGAAATGTCCCTTCGACAGCACGGTCTGCAGATCTTTCAGGCAGCAATCAATGCTGTTTTGCCTCAAAACATGATCAAGAAGAACATTAACATAGAAGGAGACAGATTGATGATACAAAATCAGTGCTTCCCTGTCCATAAAAATGTCTACCTTGTTGGATTTGGGAAGGCAGTGTTGGGAATGGCGGCTGCTATGGAAGAGATCTTGGGAGACCATCTGCTGCAAGGCGTGATCAGTGTTCCACTTGGCATCCAAAAGATTCTTAGTGAGACAGGAAAAGAGTAAGAAACAAAAAAAAATAAAATCACCATGTGGATTATTTCTTTTCTATTCACTAGTAGTGCTCCCCTTGATCCTTCCCTAATGACCACCCTATCCGTCCCATTGACATCAAGCCAGAAGGCACAGTATCTGTTAATTTTGTGATTGCTTAAATAACTTAGTCGGTAAATTTTGTCCAGTATAAAATAGTTTTTCTGCTCACTATCTTTGCAGATTCAATTTCTGGTCTTGCTGATTTAAGTAACCTCAGCGAGGGGAGAAAATTTGGAGCTAGTTTGTCTCAGTATTCCTGTGAAAACTGAACTGGTTTTCAACACTCACTGTCCACACTCCAATTATAAAAAAACTGAGACTTTGACATGGTACTGAGGATGCCCAATAAGCATTGAACCTTACTACAACTGGTTACCATCTTCAAGACAGGAATTGGATCTTATTGAAACTTCTAAGATTCTGAGGATTTGATAGGGTAGATGCTAAGAGGATATTTCCCCTTGTGGTCTAATCTACTTCTGCACTACCCCTCCAACTTACTTTTGTGTCTTATCCTATACCTGATTCCAGTGCAATCAATGAATAAAGGCGCTACAAATAAACCATCATTGCACAGATAAATTGAAAGTCAAGGCTCTAGACATTCGATGTAGCCTGCCTTCACTCCAAATTTAAGCTCCAATTTATGCTGTAACTAAAATAATAATGCAAAGTGAAATCTCTTAATACCAACACTTTGTTGTCGTTTAAATCTGCAGTAAAATGTTGGAAACTGCAAACATTAACATATTCATTTCTAGCATATTAGTATGACAGTTGTGTTACTGAACTAGCACTCTGGAAACCTGGGCTATTGATCTGGAGAAATGAGTTCAAGTCCATCATAGCTGCTGGAGAATTTAAACTAAATTATTTACATTATGATCTGCAATAAAAAGCTGTAATGGGTACTGTAAGACAACCTGATTGTCATAAAAACCCATCTGGTTCATTGACATCCTTTACGGAGGAAATCAGCCATCCTTATCCAGTCTGGACCCAGGAAATTAGTTGATGAGAAGCAATTCAAAAATTGAATTGCATTTCAAATTATACATTTGGAAATGTAAATGAATAGAAAGGGTGGAGTTGGTCAATGTAATTCACATCAACCATACTGCATAACTGCTTCATCCTTGATGATTCCATTGGGACATGTTTTTAATGTAATTGACTGTTAGGTGCCTCAAAATTCAAGCACATTATTCAGTTTGGCACATCACCAACAGCATTCCCATTATAATGTGTTGTTGTGGGTGGCCAAAATTCTTTCCTGTGCAGTGTTCTGTTCCAATCTTTTTGTACACCATTTTGTGTACATTAATTAACATGGAACAAGGTCACAAGAACATTGTTCACCACCACCACCTTCTTGAGGAAATCGGGGATGGGCAATGTGTTGACCTGACCAGCAATGCTCAAATTTCCAAGAATGAATAAAAACACTACACGAGAATTGTTTGTGCAGTTAAAGTCTTGTAGCGATGCAGGTGCAAAATTTACAGGATTGGTCTCCCACTGTGCACAGCATAAAACAGACCTTAGAATTGTTAGAACACAGAAAAAGGCATTCAACCCCTCATTCATGCTAGCTATCATAAGGAAAAAATTCATGTACTGCTATACCCTCCCATCCTTCTCAAATCCCTGCACATTCGTCCACTTGAGATATTTAACATAATTAAGAATAACAGCATGAGGTTTCCCCAGTAGCTAAGTGAATACCTCAATTTGCAGACCTTTCATTTTGTTTTTATTCCCTTGTATGGTATGGGCATCGCTAGATGGCGACCATTCCATTGCCCATGAGAAGGTGATGACAAGCTACCTTTTTGAACCATTGCAGTCTGCATGCTGCTGGTGCATCCACAATGCCATTAGGGAGGGAATTCCAGGAATGGGTTTGATTATCTCAACAATACCACTGATAGAGATAGTACAATCAATCAGTCTCGGTGTACGTGGGTTCAATCCGACATATATTAACTAGGATCGCATCAAGTTGCCTTTGGTGTTGAGTGGAACTGTTGTTGAAGTAAATATGTTTGGATTTTTTTTATTCACTCATGGGAATTGGATTTCGCTGGCTGGCCAGCATTTATTGCCTGACCCTGATTGCCCTTGAAATTAAGATTAAGTGAACTTAATCATAGTCGTGATACCCTCCATGGTTTAATAAGCACTATGAAAGTTGTGCATTATTCACACACTATTCAAAATGTGTACCTAGACAAAGTACTTGTGGTCAATGAATTGTATTCAAGAGAAATCAAAACCTCCAGGAAAGGAAGAAATTTTTATTGCATTATGCTTTGCAAACGTCTATGAAGTAGTGCAGTTCATCGACATATTCCATGTTGTCACGCACTGTTTAATTACTTCACTCTGGGTAATTCCACAGGGACATGCTTTTGAAACCTCAGACAAAAATACAAGCAATGGAAGGAGCCAAACATAACCTCCCTGATGAGAATTCTTTAAAGGCAGCCAACAGTATTCATCATTTAGTGGAAGGACTTACTGCAGATGACCTGCTATTTGTGCTTATCTCAGGTACATAAATTCTCTTTTTCATTGTCACAGCAAATTGACTACAGAGATTAATCCACCAGCTACAGTTTAGCACAGATCAATATCCAACAGTTCTACAGCAGGCTGACTGCAATGCAGTACCATCTATAGAACTGGTGCTAAATCCGATCGCTGTTTATAATAAAATGAAGTACTGGGGGGGGGAGGGGGGGGGGGAGGGAGGAAAGGATGAGAGAGAGAAAGTAAGTGAAAAACAGGAGATATAAATGAATAAGGGAATGATAGGACTAATCAGATGAAATGAAACTGAGACAAGAAAAGTAAAAGATGAAACAAGATGAGGTTTAAATGGGAAAAGTGACTCATTTCCACCAGCAGCTCTGGTCCAAACAAGAGTTGTATCTGAAAGAGTTGAACCCAGTGTTGAGTCATGGAAATTTTGAAGTGCTGAATCGAAAAATGAGTTGGTGCTGTTTGAGCAGTTGATAGTTTTTAAGACTTGATAATGCATTCGACACTTTCTTGCCCTCCCTGCAGCCAAATTTCTCTGTATTGTGGATAATATTCTAACTGTACTTTCTGAAGACATTGTCACCTACACTGACATTCAGCACTGAGTACCAGTCTTTGGGGTCCACATTCCTAAACGAATCTTCTGAACTCTGTAGCCACAGGGTAGTCATAGAAACATAGGTGCAGTAGTAGGCTCCTTCTAGCCTGCACCACCGTTCAATATGATCATGGCTGATCATGCAATCTCAGTATCCCACTCCCATTTTCTCTCCATACCCCTTGATCCTTTAGCCACAAAAGCCATGCCCAGCTCCCTCTTGAATATATCTAATGAACTGGCCCCAACATCATTCCACAGGTTCTCAACTGAGTGAAGAAATTCTTCGCATCTCAGTCCTGCATGGCGTACTATTTCTTCTTCGACTCTGATGCCTAGTTCCGGTCTTCCCTAACATCAGGAACATTCTTCCAGCATCAAACCTGTCCAGTGCCATCAGAATTTTATGTGTTTCTGAGGTCCCTCTTCATTTTTCTAAACTCCAGTGATTACAAGCCCAATCAATCCAGTCTTTCCTCATACATCAATCCTGCCATCCCAGGAATAAGTATGGTGAACCTTAGTGAAACATGCTGTCCACAAAGTTCTCATTCTTAGGGCTTGACAGAGCAGATACTGAATTGTTGTTTCCCCCTTAATAGCCTTGGGATAATAAGCTGGCCACTTTAGATTGAGACAAGGAGAAATGCACTCGAGGTTCATGAATCATTGGAGTTATCTAGTACAGATGGCTGTAAATGCTCAGTCACTGAGTATATTCAAGACATGACTGATAAGAGTTTTGGACACCAGCATGTAGGAATAGGGTAAGAAAGTGTATTGATGTGGAGCATCTGTCTTAATCTTTTTAAATAGAAAAGCAAATTTCAGTGCGCCTTAAGGGTTTTTTTTCTCTTTCACGTGCACGCTGATAATACTACATGCCTTTAAATAACATTGGAGCAATTGGATATATAGGCTGCATGTGTATAGGGATGGCCCAGCCATTCTGCTATGTTGACTTCCACTTATTTAGCCTTGTTTGTTTTGCTTAACTGCTTAGTTAACATGAGAAACATGAACCAGTTAAATAAATAAACTAGTTAAACAGTAACCTCAAAATACTTAACTAAATACCAATCTATTATTCCTTGGGTTAAAAAAAAAGGAGCATTGCAGTTGTATTCTGATTTCAAATTTTTGCTAACAGATGTCCAGAATTTGTAGTATTTTGCTTCTATTTGTAGCTACCTGTGGATAAGTATCTGAAATACTTGACACTCAATGTAATTTCCTTTCTGTTCTCCAAGGATAATGGTTTCAGTTCACTCTGTCCCATAGATGTTTGTAAAATTGCAGGCACAAAGCTATATGAGGAGGTATAGAACAAGGATAGGCTATTCAGCTTATCAAACCTTTCCAACCAGAATTTGCATTTAATGAATCTCAACATAAACGCTCATTCAAATATGTGATGATCCTCCACTGGAATATAATTTCCATCCTCTACCTGCAGTAAAAAGGGAAAATCAAACATTGTTCAATATCTTAAATCATAATTCCATTTTTAACAAGTTTCAATCTTTTCAACTGCTCCAGTTGGCCACAATTTAACTTCCTTCTGTACAAGTTCACATGCCCACTAGTTTCAGAGAGGATTTTCTTTTTCCAATTCTAACATAGCCTGAGTGAACTCTATTCTTAAACTTGCATTATGCCACGCAATGGTAGTGTGCTGGAGACATGGTATGGTCATGACCATAACAACTTTTTAAAACTGCTTTTTAGGTGGAGGGTCAGCTTTATTGCCAGCTCCAATCCCCCCTGTCACTTTAGAGGAGAAGCAATACCTGACCAAACAACTTGCTGCTAAGGGGGCAACAATTCAGGAGCTCAATACAGTCCGCAAGATGCTGTCGTTGTTGAAGGGTGGAGGTTTGGCAAGGGCTGCCTATCCTGCACAGGTTTGTAACCTTTCTGTTTCGTGACTGAAAGTGTTGATTATGAAACTTTGAATGGGATTATGATCAATATTTAGCCTTAATCTCTAATAGGGGTAGTCAATATATCAGCTGTGTGCCAGATTACAAGTTCAAGTCCCACCAGTGTACAGAGCACAAAATCTAGAAAGACACTCCAATGCAATTCAGAGCAAGAGCCATACTGTCCGTGAGAAATGGATGCAAAAAAATCCCTATAAGATGAAGAGTTTCCCAATGGCTTAAGCAATATTTATCACCACTTCAATGATTATTCAGTTATTATCATGATGCTATTTGTGCAACTAACTTCGATTTTTCCTACATTATATCTATCACATTACGTGAAGTGATTGAGATGTTGTGAGGTTATAGAGTAATAGAGATGTACGGAACGGAAGCAGACCCTTCAGTTCAACTTGTCCATGCTGACAAGATATCCCATATTTATTTATTTATCTATCCATCCTATCAATGCCCTTCATGATTTTATAAACCTCTATGAGGTCATCCATCAGCCTCTGACACTCCAGGGAAAACAGCCCCAGCCTATTCAACGTCTCCCTATAGCTCAAAACCTCCAACCCTGGCAACATACTTGTAAATCTTTTCTGAACCCTTTCAAGTTTCACAACATCCTTCTGATAGGAAGGAGACCAGAATTGCATGCAATATTCCAAAAGTGGCCAAACCAATGTCCTGTACAGCCGCAACATGACCTCCCGACTCCTGTACTCAATACTCTGACCAATAAAGGAAAGCATACCAAGCGCCTTCTTCACTATCCCATCTAACTGTGACTCCACTTTCAAGGAGCTATGAACCTGCACTCCAAGGTCTCTTTGTCCAGCAACACTCCCGCATACTTTGCCATTAAGCTAATATTTGCTTTCCCAAAATGCAGCACCTCTCATTTATCTAAATTAAACTCCATCTGCCACTCCTCAGCTCATCTGTTCAAGATCCCATTGTAATCTATCGTAACCTTCTTTGCTGTCGACGACACCTCCAATTTTGATGTCACCTGCAAACTTACTAACTGTACCTCTTACGCTCACATCCAAATCATTTATATAAATGACAAAAAGTAGTGGACAAAGCACCAATCCTTGTGGCACTCCACTAGTCACAGGCTTCCAGTCTGAAAAACAACCCTCCACCACCATCCTGTGTCTTCCACCTCCGAGCCAGTTCTGTATCCAAATGGCTTTTTTTCCCTGCATTCCAAGAGATCTAACCTTACTCCCATGTGGAACCTTGTTAATTGCCTTACTGAAGTCCATATAAAAGAGGTGAATTAAATGTAATTTCTTAGTATGTAACAAAGAGGAAAATTCCAATTTTCTGTCTCACCCACCCAGCCAGTGACCCCTGCTGGTGATACTTATTCATGCTGTCAAAGTCAGAAGTTACACAGTGCCAGGTTATAGTCCAATCGGTTGATTTAAAATGACAAGCTTTTGAAGCCTGGTCCCTTTGTCAGGTGAAGTGGTGATGGTGGAGAGGTGATCCCTGAGCTTATACTTCTTTTGTACTTCCCAGCTAAAAAAATAATGATTTTTGATTACTGCTCACAAATCCTCATTTCTATGAGCACCTTACCCTGTCTCACTGAATATATCCTCACTCACATTTTCCATTAAAGGACTACATTTTTGGATATTCTAATACTGAGCAATGAATTCTTGTAATAAAAGCTTCCTGCTTTCTAGCCTGATTCTTTACCTTCATTTGGTTCCACCATGTTAACTAAGTTATCCAGAAATTTTACATTCTTTAAAAACTATATACCCCACTATTTCTTTGATGTCCAAGTGACAATCAGAATTCATGGAACCGTTCCCATATGTAAGGTGCCTGAGTTATCATTCAAGGCCCTTAATTCAATTTCCTTCACATCCAGGGGTCAAAACTGGGCACAATAACTCAAGTGCAGAAATCTGAAACATGTGTCATCTTAATCTCTTAAAGTTAAAGGTACTAACTATAAAATCTGAAACTTTCCTTCCGTACAGGCATCTTCTCCTGCTTTGAAATTGGTGGAGTCTAGAAACTGAGAAGTTTTTAGTTTATTTTCTATTGCTGACCCCCACTCTTTTCAGTTAGGTACCTAATTGTGGTCAGGTATGATTCACAGTGCTGACTGCCTTAAGTTCCTGAACCAGGTAGCTATTATCTTTGGATGAACCTGAACAATTCATTGCAGCAGAGAAACCACTCTTAAAATTTTGTCAGTCATAGAGATGTACTTGCAGTAAAGAGCAGGAATTAAAAACTTGTTTACTCCTTTTTAGTTTGACCTATGCTGAGCTCACTTGTAGCCCTTCCATCTCTTTTCCTACACCACATAATTTAGGAATTAAAATTGGAATGTATGACACAGTACTATACCATGTAGAGTGTTCACCCATTTTGCTTATGGACGTCTCTGTTGATGGATTACAAAATGATTTAATGACAAGTTTAGTAAGCAAACAGTATTTATATATACACACACTTGGTGACTGTTAATTCAATATAAAGGTCAGAACATTACTGCATATAATCAGAAATACAAGGTAAAGTGTCCATGCAATAGTCCCTTTTGATCAGAAATTGTATTAATAATTGAGTTCATCTTTGGAGTTATAATTCTAAACACATTTCAATTAAATGTATTGTAATTAGATTTGACTGGACAAGAAATTGAAATATACAGAAATATAAAACATGACTCTTTATTTGGCAGGTGGTGAGTCTCATCATGTCTGATGTTATAGGTGACAATTTGGAGTATGTGGCCAGTGGCCCAACTGTACCTACCTTACACAGCAAGGACGACTGTCATAAGATACTGTTAAAATATAACTTGTTATCATCCATGCCAGAATCTGTAAAAGAAGTTCTGTCTCAGTCCAGCATGAAAATGGACAAAGAGGAGACCCAAACATTTGCTCATGTTTGTAATTTTATTGTGGGATCAAATACAATTGCCTTAGAGAAAGCAAAATGCAAATCAGAAAGCTTGGGTTATAATACTTCTGTCCTATCTAGTGTAGTCAGTGGAGATGTCAAGACTGTGGCTAAATTGTACAGTCTTTTGATTAGATATGTGTGTTCAGTTCTGGCAGCTGCCAGTTCAAAATATGTACATGTAAGCAAAATGAAAGATGAGATCCTGCAGATGGTCGTAAACATGGAGCTTCCTGATTTCCAACTAGATGGCTGTTTGGAACTGTTGGAGGAGACACAGCATTCCAAGAAACCAATATGCCTTTTGGCAGGGGGGGAAACTACAGTTCGACTCCAGGGTAAAGGTAAAGGAGGTCGAAATCAAGAGCTGGCCTTACATCTAGCCTTGGAACTTCACCATGCAAAATCAAAGATTCCACAAGATCTACTTACAAAGTATGAAGTTATTTTTCTTAGTGGCGGGACTGACGGACAAGATGGGCCCACTGAAGCAGCTGGTGCATTCGCTTACAGTGACCTGGTTGACAAGGCCTTTGCTGAAGGGCTGAACGCAGAGGACTTTTTAAACAACAACGACTCCTTTACCTTCTTTAACAAGTTTAATAATGGAGTGGACCTTATTGTGACAGGGCTGACAAACACTAACGTCATGGATATGCAAGCAATTATTATTCAACCCAATGAAATTTAAGTCTAATATTAGCCTTTCATGAACAAAGAGAGGTGAAGAAGAATTTAATTTCTTTATAAAGGGACATAATATTGTGCTCACATAGTATTGTATCATCAGTATAGGGGACAGGGATGCATGTATAATTTTAATGTGTTGAACACTGGCATTACAAGTTAAAGCAAACAATGTTGGATCATATGTGCCACAAGCCGGCAGCGTTTTGACAGCCATTATCGCTGACCTTACAAACAAAGCTATTTAAATAAAAATGTAAATATTCAAGCATTTCTCAAATGAGTGCACTAAGAGGTAGTCAACATTTTGCAATATTTGTAATTTTTTAAAGATTTTTAGGGGTTTGTAAGTTACTCCCAGTAATCCAAAACAAAATTGAAGTGGAATTTATATCCACAATCAGCAGAAAAAGCAGATTACTGGGAATTGTTTTTGATGTATGGTATTAGGGAAGACCCTTCAATACCTATTTGCAACATCATGTTGAGTACATTTAGATAGATCAGAAAGGACTCAAACTCAATCTCTTGTTTTAAGACCATAAGATATAGGAGCAGAATTAGGCCAATTATTAGGCCAGAAATAACCATTGAGTCCTTCGGTCATGGCTAATATGTTTCTTTACTTCATTTTCCTGCTTTCTCCCCTTAACCTTTATTAATCAGTAACATATCTATCTTTGTCTTAATGCCTCCATAGCCTTCTGCAGCAAAAAATGTTCCACAGATTAACCACCCTCTGATGAAATTCATTCTCATTTCAGTTCTGAAGGGTCGTCTCTTCACTCTGAGGCTGTGCCCTCGGGTCCGAGTCTCTTCTACTAGTGGAAGTATCTTCTCCATGTCGACTATATCCAGGTTTCTAGTATTCTATACATTTCAATGAGATTCCCCTCTCTTTCTCTAAATTCCACTGATTACACACCCAGAGTCCTCAACCACTCTTCATATGATGAGCCCTTCATACCCAGGATCATTCTTGTGAACCTCCTCTGAACCCCCTCCAAAGCCAGCACATCCTTCCTTAAGTGTGGGGCACAAAACTGCTCACAATATTCCCAATTTGGTCTGACCTGAGCCTTCTACAGCCTCAGCAGTAAGCCTTATTCTTGTATTCTAGCCCTCTTGAAATGAATGCTAATATTGCATTTGACTTCCTAACTGCCAACTGAAGCTGCAGGTTAATCTGAAGACAATCCTCAACGAGGGACTCCCAAGTCACATTGCATTTCAGATTTCCAAAGCTTTCCCCATTTCGAAAATTGTCTACATCTCTCCTACCAAAATGTATAGCTACCTCACACTTTCCCACAGTGTATTCATCTACCACTTCTTTTCCCACACTCCTAGCCTGTTCAAGTCCTTTTGCAGTCTCCCTGCCTCCTCAACACTACCCATCTTTCACCTATCTTTGTGTTACTTGCAAACTTAACAACAATGCCCTCTGTTCCTTTGACCAGATCATTAATGTTGTATAGTTAATTAATTAGGAATTGGGATTAGCACCCTTAAATTGACTTCCCACTCTTCATTGCAATCAGTGACTCTTTCTCCATGTGCATAAATCATTATGATCCTATCTGATGCTAACATTGGACAAGACATATTCCAGATGAAACCTGACTTGATGGATCAAAAATTTTATTTCTGTAATTTACCTGGTAGTCAGTCATTGTTACCTGGTAGTCAGTCATTGAACATATACACATGAGGTTGTCAATGTTCTTTTAATAAAAGAACCTAAGCTTATTTTACCAAAGAAAGTAAAACAAAAAACAAACGGATATTATATGGACACAATTGGAAACAGAAAATAGGTACAGTGGACCATTCAGCCCTTTATGCCTGGCCCACTATTTAATATGATCTTTGGCTAAACAACCAACTCAGTATCTTGTTCCTGCTTTCTCCCTATATCCTTTAGCCACAAGAAAAAAATTTGTATCATTATTGAAAGCATAATAGAAATAGATTATGAACAGCAAAAGGAAGAGCCACCACTTTTCAAAGCAATAACCATGATAAGTACTCAAGTTCAGTGAAGTATCATTCCTATTCAGACTTGAAATTTTCTTACTCAGGTAACAAGATCACAAACCTCTCCTTTCAAGGACTTTCTACAAATACACCAGATTTGGTTTCCTCCACTGCTGCCACCCTCTAAAACACACAGCCACTTATGCCCAATCACTGCTTTTTTCTCACTAATTTTTTGAAGAAATAAACTCAAGGATTTGACTTACTTTTAAGTTGCAAGAAAGCACATCTGCTGATAGGGGTCTTCCAAACTGCAACCTGCTTCTTAGCCCCAGCCAACTCTTTCTGTAATTCACAAAAACTCAAGTCAACAATAAACATCAGTTCTCTAACCGAGTAGCTTGTTGAGTCATTTGACATATTTCTTGGAAAGGCTGCCTTTCGTTGTCTGTTCAAAAAACCTTCTGACCATTAAAAAAAAATCTTCACAGCACTAAATAAACAAAATCCCATTTTCCTCACCAGTATCCAAGTTCCCAAATAGTAGATAGAACACAGAGATAGCAAAAGAAATCATGGGACAAAAACAGAAATTGCTGACTTCAGAGTTATATCAGAAATTATACATTCAGCTGTGGTCCTTTGAACCTAGCCTTATACGATTTTTAGACAAAGTGAAAAGACTTGAACTTCACAAGCACCACAACACTCACATCAGAACACACTGAAATTTCATGGTGTATTCTATTGGCATGTGACTTCTGTTTTCACTTCCAAGTTTAAAAACAGCAAAGCCTTCCAGTAAATAAATACCAACTAATTCATCTGCAATAATCTGCCATTTTCAACCAAAGGAGATTTGTGAAGGAAAAGTATTTTTGCATCAAGTTAAACATATTTTCCCATTTTAATTAAAAACTACAGAAGTAAAGCTTTCTCCACAGGAAGGGGCAGAAGGATGACTTGACCGAAGTTAACAATTTGGGCAGCACAGTGACTCAGTGGTTAGCCCTGCTGTCAGGGATCTGGGTTCGATTGGGTGACTGTCTGTGTGGATTTTGCACCCGGTCCTCCAGTTTCTTCCCACAGTCCAAAGATGTACAAGTTAGGTGGATTAGCCATGCTAAATTGCTATGAAGTGTCCAGAGATGTGCAAGTTCAGCTATGGTTTACCATGGTTAATGTGGAATTACAGGGATATGGTGGAGGGCTGGGCCAAGGTGAGATGTTTTTTTGAAGGGGCAGTGCAAACTTGAGGGGCCAAATAGCCTCTTTTCATGCTATAGGGATTCTATGCTTCTATGATAAGAGTCCGATGTGTAACACCGTTTCCACTAATAAATTAGGGTAGTTTTTGGGAATGTGAGCAGTTCCCCCCTCAACATTTTAGCTGGGGTAGGGAGGGGACAGAAAGGACCACCAGTACTCCACAAAACCCAGCTCTCTGCATTTTCCATTATTCAGCTATTAACATTGCTCCTACTCAAAAACCTATATCCTACTGCTTACTGACAGAAAATGTGTTAAAAACTGCCATTGGGGGCTTCGACACATGTTTAAAGGACAAGAACACCTTTCCTTTTGTAAGATTACATTATTGAAATCACATACAACTCATTTCCTGTGTAATTGAAACTGTGTAAATAGATTTGTTACATAAGCATAAAATCACAACAGTAAATATTGCTATTATGTAGAATGTGGACATGGCTAGCTGGGCCAGCAATTTTGCCCATCTTGGATTGCCAGCCCACCCCAGCTGAAAATCAAAGATGGGGGAAGTCTGCTGTTGTAATTTAACGGTGGGAGGAAGTGCTGCTTTACAAAGCTCCCAGACAAATTGTTTCTCTGGCAGCTCTGTAGGCCGAGCAGTGCCTACTGAGAGTGGTGGCTACTGCTGGGGCTACAGAAACTGCCGCCACAACAGGAGCCCAGCAAAGTCCAAAGATTGGGTAGTGGGTTCAAGAGGCTGGAGGGAGGGTTAAAGATGAAGGAATGACCAATGTGGATTGTACAATATAGCTGTTGGATTTTACGTGAAGTAAAATGTTCCTTTTTTTAAATTAGCGAATTTAAAGCATTATAAAATAATAAGTATTAATGTAAATTAATCAATACTTACTCAAATTAGCAGTCGAGTAATTGTTAGTAATGATGTTCCACTTGTACAGATTGGTAATTCCCACATAACATACATAGGTAACAGTACATGGCTCAGAGTCCCATGAGGTTGACTGTTGATCATAAAAAGTACAGAAGTACTCATGTTTACAATGATACAACCCCCACTTTCTTTTGAAGCTAAGTTTTAAGAAATCCCCAACTCTTTGAAATGTGAATTAAATCGATGTGAAAATGGAGTTCACAAAAAATGCACAGAACATAGGTGCCGTGTTAAAGCATGCATTAATAATTTAGATTGCGTAAACAATGTGCAGGTGTGAAAAAAAATACAGAGATTGCAAAATGTGGCAAAACTATTTTGTGTCCTTAATTGTGACGATTTCTTGTAATGTAAAAAATGAAGGCGTTAATGCAAATTACTGATTGTTGAAGATCAAAATTTGTGGGCAGCTTATGCAGACATTAGGTGGATTTTACATAGATTCCTTTGCCTAACAAGAATCTAAGTTTATTGGAGTAGATAGAAATGTTGAGTTCAAAACACAATCAGATCAGCCATGATTTATTGAATGAGAAATAAGCCACCGAAAAGCCTACGTCTGCATCTAATTCACAGGTTCACTTGTATTTTGACATCAAAGGCAACAACAAAAAATGGCTCATGAGTTTGACACTGTTAGTTATTCTTAAACATTAGTGAAAACAGATCAGTGTAAGAATCTACTTAAAGTCTTTGTCATTAATTGTGTTTGGGTGAATTCCAAGTATAATAAATATATATTGTAAAGGCTGTATTCAAAGGGAAATTTCCTTCCCAAATAGGTCTTTTTAAATTTCATTAACAGAGCTAACCATTTGGAAAAGTTATTCAGATTTTTACATCACCGAACCAAATTTCTAAACATCCTTCTGCTGAGTACAGCAGCAATTAAACGATTTTCATCTTACTTACTAACAATTGTTAGTTAGCCAGTGATATTTATCTTCAGTAGACACAACACAAGATAATTGTTCTTCCTTTTTGGTTTGGGAGTACAGCCAAAAAGAGAATAAAAAACTATAGAGCAGCTGTCAATTTATAATTGTCACCCAAACTGAGACAAGATTACAGCCTTGAAATACCATCTGCTATAAAATTGTGATGAGTTTTAAGTCTTCCTTTTGGCAAAGGCAATTCTTGGTGCACACTCAAGAGTATTGTGTCAGGATGTGATGACAGCCATGCTATAATTAAAATAGCCATATAACCTTCTATTAGTCTACTCAATTCCTGCCATGTTGCAATGGAAAATAATCCACATGTAGTGTAATCTTACCAGAATTTTTAAGACAAAGGTTCCTGATGGACCTTTATTTCTTGGCCACTTGCACATTCAAAACATTGTTTGCTGAGACCTCGAGTGACAAATATACAGATATTAACCCAGAAATAGCTTGATATACATAAAAGTTAACTAATTTTGCACAAGTTGTGTAGGATTAACATTACAGAATTCCTGTGAAAATGTTTTAATCCCATCACTACCAAACACATGAAAGGCAAAGTCACCATAGTCCTACAGGACCACAGGGCTGCTATTTCTACAGAAAGAGACAGCTGGTGGTGGTTTCACCTAAGGGTCACCATGCTTCAGACAAGGGGAGAGGCTGAGGAGAGTCCTTCATGGTAACCTCGTTAAGAGACCTTATGGGTTACAGGGAAAATACAGGAAAATATGCGTGAGGATTATCAGCTCAGTCATGGTCCTATTGAATGGCAGAAGTGGCTTGAGCCACTGAACAGCCTGCTCCTGTTCCTATTTCTTATGGTCTAATAGTAAATATGTTCAACAAAAATATTTTCTGCAACTTAACTTTGCACCTGGATTTTTCTGCTGGAAGAACTACAAGCCTGTGACCTAAATGCTTGGTAGTACAGAACTTAAGCATTGCCAAAAGGAGACCATAAGTTGAAGCTCTTTGTCTTCAGAACTAGGATACAAGAAACAGCCTTGAAAAACAGAAACACCAGTTTTTTTTTGTGACTAAATTCAGAACTCAAACCATAAGCTAAGTTTAGTAGGTTTAAACAATGACATGAAGCTATCATTGAATCATATTGAACAATCATTTGTAAGTACAGTGGCACTCATTTGCCAACATTTGCTGAAACAGGCATAATGTCAAGTAACAGTGCAAAAGTGACTTCAAGCACGCAAAAATCACACACAACAGTGCAAAAGCCACAACTAGGATCCCTTGCCACAAAAACCTACATAAATTATTATACAAGTTTCATTATACAGGAATATTCAACGTCGTTTATAGTTCACAATAGTCCAGTGTATTTTGTAAATTTAACTTTCCAATGTTTGTCAACACTGCAACTTATTGAACTTTTCAAACTTAAAGAAAAAAACTCGGATTTTCTTGGCACCAAATAAAGGATACAACCTAGAGTCAGGCTTACAGTTATGCCATTTATCAGATGGCAAATATGGTCGGAGGGATTCAGCTCTACAATCTATGAAGTAGATTTTACAAAGCAACAGCAGCTTGAACCTTGTTAAGCTTGGATTGTTTTCTTTTGAGCAGAGAGGACTATTGGGGGGAGCGGGGGGGGGGGGGGTGGGGAAGAGAACATGATTGAGGTGTATAAGATTATGAGGGGCATGATCAGGGTGAATAGAGAGCAGCTGTTCCCTTTGGTTGAGGGATCAGTCAACAAGAGGGTACAGTTTTAGGGTAAGGGGCAGGAGATGGAGGGAATTTGGCAAAAACAGTTTCGCTCAGCAGGTGGTGGGTATCTGGAATGCAGTGTCTGGGAAGGTAATGGAGGCTGGAAACCTTATAACCTTTAAATATTTTGCACAAGCACTTCAAATATCACAACATTCAAGGAAATGAGTCAAGTGCAGGAAATTGGGATTAACACATTTTTTAAGTGGCATTTATGAAGAGCCTTTACTGCACTGCATGAATCTACGAATGCACTTTTAACAGCATTTTTAAAAGATCCAAACATCTGGTGTTAAATCAGTTAGATTGAACCCTTATTATATAAATAGGTTTTGCTTATAGATTCATACAAATCTACAGCATGGAAGTAGCCATTAGAACCCCTCACCTCTTTTTAACAACTGTCCAATTTAGTCCCAAACATTATTACAATTTCAGAGTAAACCAATCAATAACAAAAAGGTCCAAAAATTGAGCAAGGTCACAGAACTTTAGCATTTCCAGTTGTTTATTTTAGGGGTAGGAATTACACTTTTCTGTTTTCAATCTTAAACACATCATTATAAGGAGTTTGGAGTTACATATAAGGGAATATGTGAAATACAGTCAATGTCTGGATCACCCAAGCTTCCCTTATTCATTTTCTGTGAATGTTTAAAATGACATTAGCTAACACCCAAGACCTATTTTTATTCCTCAACTTGGGATCAGCAGGTAGAAGTTAATAGATTAAAAAATTAACGGATAAAGGCAGCAGCTGATGAAACACTAGGCAAAACTAACACTAAGTTTTAGGTTTAATTCTTCTTGGAAGTTTTTACATTATTTTTGGTCTGGGTGACCTAGGGGTGGGGAGGTAGGGAAGAAAAATAAAACAATTCAAAAGCGGAATTTCTATTCCCATTTGTTATCCGGTGGCCCTTGGAGAAATTGGTACATAAAAAACTAAGAAAGTAAGAAGTAGGTCATTTGGCCCTTTGAACCTGCTCCACCATTCAAAATGAATCGTGGCTGTTCATCCAACTCAGTACCCTGTTCCCACTTCCTCTCCCTACTATTTCATCCCATTAGCCCTAAGAACTATACCCAAGTTTTTCTTGAAAGAAATTGCAGCAAGACATCCCTAACTCCTGTACTTGAACCCTCTCGAGATGAAGGTCTTTTTAATCTCAGGTTGCAAGTGTACTGCTTTCTTACTTTCAATGACTAATTTAATGTCTGGTTGCACATAGCCTTTCTCAATCTATCACCACTCAAATTTTATTGGTACAACCTCATTTACCCACATTATACTTCATCTGCCATGCATGTGCCAACTCACTCAACTTGTCCAAATCACACTGCGGCATCTCTGCATCCTTCTCAGTTCCCCCTCACACCCTGCTTTTTTCGACTACCGATGTCAGGCTAACTGATCTATAACTTAGTCTACTTTCTTTTTTAAATATTGAGATACATTAACTACCTTCTAATCTATACAAATTACTCCAGAGTCTATGGAATCTTGCAAGATGATCACCAATGCATCCACTATTTCTAGGGCCACTTCATTGAATATTCTGGGATTATTGGGCAATGGAAATTTATTGCCTTTAATCTCATTAATTTCTCCAACACTATTTCCATACTAATAATGTTTCCTTTAGTTCCTCTCTCTCACAAGGCCCTATGTTCCCCAACATTTCTGAGAAGTTATTTGTGTCCTCCTGTGTCAAGGCAGAAATAAAGTTTGTATTTAATTAGTTGTCATCTTTGTTCCCTTTTATAACTTACCAACAGGAAACTGTATTTGTCTTCACCAATCTTCCTCTCTTCACATACCTATAGAAGTTCTCACCATCAGTTTTTATGTTTCCCACAAACTTGCTCTCGTACTATTTTCTCTCTTAAATCAAGCCATCTTTGCTGAAATCTAAAAATTGTTCCCAATCGTAAGGTCTGCTGTTTTTTTTTGACCAATTGTTTGCCTCTTCCTTGGTTCTAATGTATTCCTAATTTTTCTTGTTTAGCCTCAGTCAGATCACCTTTCCCTCTTTATTTCTGGGCCAAACAGAAATGAATAATTGTTTCAGTGTATCCACGCCCCAATGCCTAACCACCAACATTCTGTTAAGCAATGTTCTCCAATTGTTCATAGTTCAAATGATATTGCGTCTCATATCATTGCAGTTTCCTTTATTTAGATTCAGGTCCTGATTCTCAGAATCAAATAAGTCACCCTTCATCATAATGTGATCTTACACAGCTAGACTGTCAAATCTGTTTCCCCTTACACAATACCCAGTCTGCAATGGCCTGATCTTAGTTGTTCCTCAATATATTGATGCAGAAAACCATGCCATACACATTTCAAGAAATTCTCCTCAACAATATTGTTACTGGTTTTATTTGCCCAATTTAAATATAAATTAAGTTTGCTCAGAACTCAGCTGTACTCTTATTGCTTGTGCCTCTAATTTCCAATTTCCCCAGGTGACAATACAATGGCTTTTAGAGATTTTATCCTGTGTTTTAAAAAAAAAATCAAGGAAGATTGAGAGGGGTATCAAATGGTCTGTTAAATGCCAACAAACAGCTTGTGAGGCCTTGTTTTATTTTCTTAAGTAGGAATAATTGAAGCAGCCTGAATGGGTGGGATCAAGCTTCCACAGAACTATGACCTTGTGGCTTTCAGCAGGTCCTGGGGTCTTGAAGCTGGATATGGAAGCTCTTAATTCTCTTTCTGGAGTTCTCTTCCTGCTGCTAAAATTGCATATGAGACAATCTTTTTTACTGAATTTGCCTAAGTGTGTGTTTATGGAATGTTACTATAATATTGGAACAGTTCATCAGTAGTAATTAATGTATTATTTTGTTGAGCACTTTGACAGTCAACCAATTCTTTATTTTCAGTTTGTCTGTATTTTACCTGTGGTGTAAAAATAACATTTTGCTTAAAGTCAAGTAGCTTGACCATCAAAATGCATCTAGAAATGCAATGCTAGATGCAAAATAAGAAAATGTTACGGTCTAGGCTAACTTCTAAATATATTAAGAGGGGGGTTTGGTCTGGTCCATTGCATCCAGCAGTACCACTAAAGTTTGGGAGTCTACACACAGTCGCCAATATCATTTTCTGCTCCTGGTTGTTTCAAAGCTCTACCTATACATATACCACTTCACTCAAGCTACAGGAGAATCACTAGTCTGTAGGATCAGTCCAGTTGCAAACAAACAGTCAGTGACCTGTACCATCCATCATTAGAACCTAGCACACAGTGCATAGTGATAAGCTTCTAGGACTTACTGGCAAGTCACCTCCATTGCCTGTCAGAGATGGGCTTCAGAACAGTTTCACCTGGTAGACCAAGAGTCTGATGAAGATTGATTACTTAGACAAGATGCTGGTGAGCTCCCTTGAATCAAACACCTTACAAGAGGTTGGGGAAAACTGTGTGAAGAAAGAGTCAACCAGAATAAAACAGGTGAAGAACTCAAAGCAGCTGTGCACAGAGTTGCAAAGTTTCAGATGAATGGCCTTTTATCCAATAAGGAGAAAGTGAGGACTGCAGATGCTGGAGATCTGAGTCAAAGAGTTTGATGCTGGAAAAACACAGCCAGTCAGGCAGCATCCGAGCAGCAGGAGAGTCGACGTTTCGGGCATTAGCCCTTCATCAGGAATGAGGCTTTTTCCAGCACCACACTCTGACTTTTCATCCAATCAGCCACCTGAGTAAATTAGAAAAAGCAAAATTGACAGTATTTTTGCATTTGTGCAAATCTCAATAAAACAAATATCAATTGTAAGGCTTATATAACTTTACAATGAGATAACACTCTGTGACTTTAAAAACAAAAGTATTTCATGCTCAACCAAGTTCAAAATAGCTCATAAAGAGATTAAGTGATAAAAGAAATTCCCTCCTGCTACAGTGTCATTTTGCTCTCCAAAGATTCTTAGCTCCTTCTTCCACTGGACCCAATTTCTTGTTTTTTAAAATTAGTTGTGTTCAATAAACAAGCAGTGACACAATGTACTACAGCTCTCCGATTCAGCCAGACCTACTACACAGCTTGCATCCAGTGCAGCAAGCCTCAGAAACATATGATTAAATCACTGAAGGAGCTAGAAACTCAAATCCTCTTTAGTGCCAGGTGGTTAGAATTTTGGAAGTTGAGAAATTTTGCACTTTAGTAATTAGTACAAGAAGTAACCTTCAAATGATCTTCAGCGAAAGAATAAAGTACAAACAGTCAAGTTTTGTTTCTGCAACTCCTTTTATACAATTAAAAACTATCTAGTACCGTCCCTCCCAAAACAAAATTAAGGATAAATATACATATATACATACACACATATAGCAGTTTTTCTGATGTACAGCAGTCAGGAAACCTTTACATTTTCAACATAAATAGAAGTTAATCAACTTTAGGGGCATATGTTTACAAAGATTATCCAATTTAAGGATTACAGTGATTTACAAAATCTACTGTATATATACAAAATATTTATATTAGAAAAATGCATTTCAGTAGAGTATAAATTACTTCAGTACAATTATTCCAGGGACTCTAGAGATTTGAGACTAACTCTTGGCAAACTGCTGTCTAAATCCAAAGTTCCTCTTTTATTTTTTAAAGTGTAACATAGCAATGGTGTATCAATGCCGCAGTTCAAAGGGGACCAGTAAACAAATAAATTATCCTTGTATTCATGTAAACGTTCTGCATAAAACTGAAAAATATGGCTACTTGTCTTAAAAAAAAGAACATTTACTTTTGGATTTATTTCAACCATTTCTATCAGCAACATTTACTGAAGCATTTAAGTATTGCCAGTGGGGGAAAGAAAACACCCAAGAAACGTATGCAACATGGTCGCAAATCACAGAATACATGCAAGTATTGAGTGACTAATCTTGTTGCTACTGCAAACAATATTGACAAGCAGAGGCCAAGCACTTCCTTTCAGAGTAGAGAGACAGAGAAATAGAGAAATAAATAAGAATCAGTCTCCCTGGACTGCATGCACACTAGCATTCAGTTAATGGAGGCTTCATTAGAAGTCTCAAACACCTTTCTCCTTGCACTTGTTGTTACACTGAACATCTAAAAGGAACTTTAAAAGGGAAAGAAAATGAATCGAAGCAGCTATGTGAGGCTTTCCTGCATCAAGAAAATATAAATACATAATATTGTGATACTGAGCCTTGGAATCCAAAAAAAACCTCAGTCCGCATGCTCAGTGATGGTATTATATAATTGACCCTCTTGGGCTGGGGCACTGGGATAGGGGATTGTACTAGGAAATCATAGGAAAATATAAGTGAGAGAAATTCATTACAAGTAAGATCAGTACAAAACATGGTGTGAGAGAATATCACAACCATCACCCAACTTTTATTTATGTGAGGACGAACATTCAACAAGCTCAATCAAGCAAAGTACAAGTGCTAAAGGCCATCTGTTTCAGGGAGGGAAAAAAGCATGAAACAAATTACAAACAATTTTTTAAAAAGGGTTTAGAGAAGAAAACTGAATAGCTTCATATGACTATTTAACAAAACAAAACTCTTCTTCCATCACATTCCATTACTATGACATAGAAAGACAAGGGTGTGTCTTTTGCTGATTTTTTTCTATCATGAACACAGTCAGTGATACAGAATCCATGTCTTTTAACATAGACAATATCTGACACAATGCTGACTAAAATTGTAACATCAGGTACGTTGGACGGAGAATTGGCTTAAGGTGTGAGAATCAGCAGACTCTGGACTGTAGTCTCTGTAGTGGGGCCAACATATGACTCCAACCCAGAGTAACTGCTCAACTACACTGCTAACCTGGGGAGTTGTAGTTTTCTGTTCTGAGCTGAATGGTCTAATTAATAAAATGTCCAATTCAACCCAACATAATTTGGTGTGTTTGTGTGTGTAGATGAACACTTAAATTGGATTAAAATATGTAATCTCTTTCATTCCACCATATTTTGAATTCGGATCACTCCTGATACAGTAAAAAAAAGCTTAATTATACTCACTTGTCATTAACAAATTTTCAGAAGTAAGATTTATTGTACTATCATGTCACCAATTATCTTTTGAACTCAAACACAACCCTTACATTTTATTGAAAGCTGGCTCTAAGCACAACTATTCAAGGATACTAATGGCCTTTTACTCAAGGAAAAAAATTTGTCAATGCACCCATGTAATTCATCATACAACGAAATGGGCTGTGCTCCTCAGAGCTCAAGTTTACACAGCAGAGAAGAGAATCCTCAGCTTTAGGTTTGGATAGAACAAATAAATCAAATTTGTAGAACTAACTTTTTGACAAAAAACTCTCATTACATACTCTCTCTCTCTTCACGTACCTCAACCTCAAAACCAGCTATATATTATGTCAGAATAATCAACCCCACCACTTACTGAATAAGGAATAAATAGTTAATGATTTATTTTCATGAATGCAATACTATCTTGTAAACTTAAGTCCAGTGAAACAAAGTGATTCTAACTGAAAAGAACATAGAATAATAAAAATGCAAGTAGAATCTAAAACATCAAAATTAGAAATGTACTTATGGTTCTGTTTGCTCCTGGAGATTTTTAAGCAATATACAAACAGAAGATGCCTGTTTACATCTTAAACTTCAGTCCTTCTTTTGGTACACTGTTGAAAAACAAAGGTAAATTGCTTGGCATACACTTCATGAGTTGCTCTCAACTTAGATGGTCTTTGTATGGACGGCAAAATAAAATTTTCCTTCAAGAATTTTTGCTTTGAAATTACACAATGTATCATGACAGCAACTAAAGATACAATATCACTTCACTCCAGCTGGCAGATTGCATGGACTTAAATATTCATTCTGTGCAAGGTAACCATGTTTCTATATTGTTACATAACATTGCATCACTATTCCCAATAGTTTTGAGGCCTGGCAAAAGAAAACATGGAGACAGATTGCCAAAATATAGAAAACTAAATGGCAACTTGTGATTTATTTGGAATTTAAATAGAGACATAAAAATCAAGATTAATGGAGATGAAGAGTCTACCATTATGTATCTATTTCTGCTATGACAATGTCCTTCACTATAACTTCCTACTGATTTCTTAAGATGGAAAGTTAACTTAAATTATGGGTTCTTGTCCTGACTTTCCACTTAGAGTTGATTTTTCTGTGGTACATTGTGGACTTTAGCATTTCAGGTTTCTTAGACATTATGTATGTAAAGTCTATTTCATTCACATAATGTTAAAGCGAGTAGTAAGTGCACGATAATCCAGTCAGCAGATTGAAGTGTGTTAGTTAAGCTTTGTGGAACAGGGTGAGCTGAACCAAGGACTTATCCAAACCAACACCTTTGACAAAGCCAAGGTAATGCTTTACCTCCCTGTAGAAAAGCAATGTGACAGTCAACAGTACGAATACTGGTTCTGCTCATGCAGTGTGCACCTAACATGGTTGTTGGGAAACAAACCATGCCCTAATGTGGGTCTCAGTAACATTCGGTAGCTAAATTGGGGGTACCAGAGGGTTCAGTTCAGTTTACTAGTTTTCCATGGTGAAAAACCATGCAGCTGGCAAGTAAAGCTTGTCAGTATGTTGGCTTACACAGTTCAGGAAATGGGTCCGTAGCGGGCTACATCATTATTGTAAGCCAGTTAAGCACTCCTGCTTTTCTGAATTTTAAAAAAAATAACATTTCCAGAAAGGGCATCCCTTTATAGAGAATCAATGAGGCCTCTTAAGGTATAGTCAAAAAGTACTTGCATGCTCTGGGAGGTCCACCCAGTATTCTTTTAAAAGTTAAAATCTGGGTTTTACAACAGGTATGGAATCCTGATTCGAATGGATGAACAGCCTCTCAGCCGTTCTGGGCTCTCACTTTACAGCATGCCTGAAAAGTTGGTTCAGTCAGGCAAATGAGTACACAAGATACACTATAAGCAAGGTGTCATGAATATTTCATGTGAGAGACAGGGTACCATCATTTGAAAGTTTCTCCTGAAAAATATTTTTCCCAACAGCAAAATCAAGATTAGAATTATACTATGTAGGCCAAGTTACTGACATGAGCTCACCATTCTAACATAGAACATCATACAGGCATACCAGAATCATGCCACCCAATAATTATTTTACTGGATATTGGTAATAAGGTCCTCAGTTTCTCACCAATTGAAAGACTTAAATTGAAATCAGCTGTTATAGGTCCTCAACAGGTTACAGGTCATTAACTTCCTGCAGGACATACAGTTGCCAAAAGGCGTTCCCAGCATGAAGAATTAATGATATGTGTTCACAGGAAGATTGAGCAATTGCCTCAGATATTAATACTTCACTTTATTTAGCTCCTTCAGAGGTCATCCCATTCTCATCATTGATAATGCTGCAGAGAACTGTTTTGGCCATGTCTATACACAAATCAGCTTGGGTTCTGCCATTATTTGCATGCATACAGAGGACAAAACAAAAGCAAACTCAAACTGGTCTGTTTTAATTCCTACCAATGCCTCTTTTGGGTCTACAAAACGATCGCATTGCACTTTGGGATCAACATGAAAACAATTTATAGATTGGCATGTAGACATTTTACCAGAAGGATCTGTTTTCCCTGATGTTACCCAATTCAAATTAGTATATCCTCAACAAACTGCTGCAGAACATCATGTCATTGCTACGAAAACCTTGTTAGTTCTTTGATAATCCACTTCTGGGCTCATCAAATGACACCCATCACTACTTGATTTTAATCTTTCCAAATAGAATCATATTGTTTCTTTTCATCTCCTACGGATAAGATCCATTTTATAGCACTATTCAAAATCCTGGGGAGTTGCGTTAGCACAACACATTTAAATAATCAACATTTTCATTGCTGGTACCTTTCAATTGACTTGTGCCAACATATACTTCCCTGGATTCTCAGCAAAGCCTAAGAATATTAGGAAAGAAAAATAAAATAACGGCACTGAGTCACAATGGCACATTTCAAGTCATCAGGCGCAACATACAATATTTTGTAGAATTTAGCACCCAACAGCAGTTTGAACATTCCACAGTCTCAATAACTTTACTCCACACAGCAAGCCACCTCATGTCTCAGCTGCAGGTTTCACACATCTTCATCACTCACTCCCTGTGACTTTTAATTGACTCGCCACTGGCATTGTCCCTGTAGAAACAATTAAAAACATTTTAGGAGTCAAAATTGGAATCATTTTCTTACACTGGTTGAGGATTGCATTCTGAAAAAATGTAATACGACACTTGGTCTTCAGATTTCCAGAAGAAGAGCTTATGGTTTCAGTCAAATTCCACATTATAGGCATTTTCAAAACTTGATTAACAATACAAACACATTTAGCAGGTCTACAACTGGCCCCATCATCCTTAGGGTAGGGGAAGCAAAGCCCTCTCAATGCTATCAAGAGATCCTGTTGCAAAGTTGTGAACATAATTTGACATCACTATGAAACACACTATAGTTCAACATTTACCTGTAAACTCTCAATTTACTTTATGATAAATACTGGAAGACCAGGTGCGGATAGTAATCCAGCATGTTAGCAAATTCTAGGGGCTGGCCACTCGAATGGCTGTTTATTAAGGCAGAGAGTACAAGTGAGGAAAGTCAACGGTTCATAGAATTATAAAGTAGAGAGGCTCTTTGGACCATCAAGTCTGCACCAAAAAAACTATTCTAAATTTACATTGCTCCCACTTTCAAGCACTTGGCCCACTCCTTTCAAATGTTATGATACTACAAGGGCTAAAAATACTTTTTAAAAGGTTGAGGTTTTCTGCCTCAACTACCCTCCAAGCTATGCATCCCCCAGATTCCCACTAACCTCTGGGCAACATTTCGACCAATTCCTTCTAAAACTCTGGCCTTTCCACCTTAAAATTATATCCCCTTTTTATTGACCCTTCAACTCGGGGATCAGCTGGTTTTTATCCAACTTGTCCATGCCCCACAATCAGGTCTCCCCTCAGCCTTCTGTTATAAAGAAAACCTCAGCTTATCCTGCCTCTCTTAACTAAACTACTCCATCCAGGCAACATCCTGGTGAACCTCCTTTGCACTCCCCCCATTTCCTCATAAAATGTGCACAGTGCTCCAGCCATGGCCTAACCAAAGTCCTGTACAGCTCCAAAATAACCTCCCTGCTCGTATAATTTTTGTCACAATGGATAAAGGCAAGTATCTCGTAAGCCACCTTAACCACCCGATTAACTTGTCCTGCTGCCTTCAGGGATCTGTGCCCGAAACGTCGATTTTACTGCTCCTCGGATGCTGCCTGAACTGCTGTGCTCTTCCAGCACCATTAATCCAGAATCTGGTTTCCAGCACCTGCAGTCATTGTTTTTACCTCAGGGATCTGTGGACAAGGACCCCAAGATCGCTTCCTAGCATCCTGCCATTCACTGAGTACATCCTTATTCTGTCTACACTGAAGGTTAAATTCCATTTGCCACTGATCTGCCCGTCTGACCAATCCATCTATGTCCTCCTTTCACCTAAGACCTTCTTCCTCTCAGTAAACAATCCAGCCAATCTTTGTGTCATTAGCAAGCTTACTTATCATCCTCCTGCCCACATTACATATAAATAACATGGAAAATATTCATAAACAATAAAGGACCCAGCACCAATGTCTGTGGTATGCCATTGGACACCAGTCTTTAGTCACACAAACGGCCATCTACCATGATCCTCTGACTTCTACTACTGCAATCAATCTGCAGACTATGATCAAAAAGCTAATTTCATTTATGAGCTAGTTGGGGCAATACAACTGGGCTTTTCTTTTAGTGCCTCATTCACATCAAACAGGTTTGAGTCAGAGTTCATATGTATGTATTTTTCAGCAACTTACAAATGTGCTCTAATGGGAATTCAATTACTAAAAGCACTCAAATCATAAGATAAAGTTCCCAAATGCAATAGCACCTTGAGACTAGCAGATTTACTTTAACTGCGTACTTCGTGAACAAACATATTGAGATCTTTAGCAAAATTAGCTTTCAGATCAAGGTAGAAATTGAACAACAAAGCTGTTTTAAAAATGTTCTATTGTATCAGCATTTCACAATGTGTGATGTACCACATTTACAAAAGTTTCTTTAAAAAGAAAAACATACCAACTGGTAAAGTTTGAAGAGCTGTCTGGAGTACCTCCATTCTGACCTCCAATACCTGTAAAATAAGCTCAAAGTCAAATAGCTTGTTCCACCACAGACGAAAAATCACAATTTGTATTTTTTAACAGCTGGAATGCACTGTGCAGCCCTAGAAATCTCTGACAACTTTTTTCTTCTCAGGAAAATATTTTCTTCTGAAAGAAAAAAAATCATTCGCAGGAACAGGACATCACCTGTAAGGGTCGCATTCACTGCGCATCTCTCTTCAACTGAATAATTTGCTGGGCCGTTTCAGAGTCAGAAATATTGCTATGGGTCTGGAGCTACGCATAAGCTATCAGAGTAAGGATGGTAGATTTCCTTTCCTAAAGCACATTACTGAGCCAGATGGATATTCAAGGGCAATAAACTGTAAGGTATAAAAGAGAATGTGACTCACTGGATTGCACTAGAGACATATAACTTGGGCTTAATGGGCAAATGACCTCTTCTGTGCCATAAGGACTTGTAAACTGCATTGTAAACAAGAATGTCAAAATAGAATTAAACTATACCTCAAAAAGATTTAGCTCCACAGCTTCTAAGGATCTAAACTTGAGCATCTCCCTATCAGTGCTCAGTGACACCATCTATAAGCATGGTATCAGCTCCCATGTACTTTGACAATATCCACCTCCACTTCTCTTCCACATGTCTTGATCTCTATGGCATCTGTACTGTCAACTGCTCATTTGATATTCAGTCTTGAATAATCCACAATTTACATTCGATGAACATTAATTCCATTCCTCTTATCACCCTGAATGCTTATCCTAACTTTTCCCCACTTTTATTGGCCATGCCTTCAGCTGACTAGAAATTTCACTCTCTTACTCTCAAACCCAGACCATAAGTTTTTCAGCACTTTCCGTAAGAGCTTCTTCTTTGGCTTGGCACCCATTTTCTGGTTGAAATTTCTAAAGTGTAATGGGACACTTTGTATCTTAAAGGCATAATATAAATGAAAAACATTGATACACAAATTGGCATGAGCACATTTCAGAGATGTAACACATATCAAAGTTCTGATAAAATTTTAATGATGTTTTCTACTTAAAAACAACAACTTGCTTCAGACAGTGATCAACAAACTGATAACAAAGATGTCATTCTGCCTCACTTAGAAATAATCATGAGATGAATGATTAGTTTATGCTTTAGATTGGTAATGGTTGCTTGAGACAACTTTCTGCTCAAATAATGCTATAGGATATTTTACAGACCAGCTTGAATCACCAGCAGAGAAATTATGAGACACCACCTGCAGTGTTCTGGAGCCTCAGTCTCGGTCCTGAGCTCAAAAACTGCTCTGGGCTACTTTGCTGTGACAGGCTCAAAGTTATCATATTCTGCACGGGATCCTTAATAGTTTGTGGACATTTTTGGTTTAATTAAAAATAACTTGAAAAAAAAAAATGACTGTACAACTGTCCAGTCCCCGTGTCACAATTCTTTGAACCTCACTTACACTGCACCACCTCAAACAAGTTCAATGATTTGTTTTATGGTTAGCACTGCTGCCTCATAGCACCAGGGACCCAGGTTCGATCCTAGCCTCGGACGAGTGTGTATGGAGTTTACACATTCTCTCCATGTCTGCATGCGTTTCCTCCGGGTGCTTGTGTTTCCTCCCACAATCCAAAAGATATGCAGGTTAGATGAACTGGCCATGCCAAATTGCCCATAGTATTCAGGGATGTGTAGGTTAGATGCATTAATAGGATAGGGGATTGAGTCTGGGTGGGATACTCTTTGGAGGGTCGGTGTGGACTGGCTGGGCCAAATGGCCTGTTTTGACATTGTAGGGATTCTATGACATCTTGATAAGGAAAGTGAAAATTTAACTTACATTATACATTCCAAATGTCTTGGCAATGAATTTCAGTCAGTCAGTTTGTTTAGAATAAGGCAGAGAGTCCGATATTGATATTAGAAATAATGCAGACAAGAAAACAAAAATGAATGTACAAACCTGCCTCTCAAAATCCTCAATGTTCCAAACCGCTTTACAAATAATTACTTTGTCACATATCATGAGACCAGTCCCTGAAGTCTGTTCTGCCATTCCATAAATTATGATCAATCTGTACCTGCAGCAGCATTTACCTTGCTTTTGATCCATATCCTTCAATACCCTTACACAAAAAAAATCCTATACATCTCAGTCTCAAAAGCAATGATTGGCTTAGCAGCCCCAGCCTTTCATTTGGAGAGATGAGGGGGGGTGAGGAAAGAAACACGTTTTGGATTTCTGTTATAGACTTGCTGGGAAAGTGTGTCCTGATTTCAACCTTATATTACATAAACGCATCACCCCTATTCTGATACACCCAATCACAAACAAATTTTGCTTCAGCTATTTCTGTTCAAATGTACTTTTTAGATTAGATTAGATTAGATTACAGTGTGGAAACAGGCCCTTCGGCCCAACAAGTCCACACCGACCCGCCGAAGCGAAACCCACCCATACCCCTACATTTACCCCTTACCTAACACTACGGGCAATTTAGCGTGGACAATTCACCTGACCCTGCACATTTTTGGACTGTGGGAGGAAACCGGAGCACCCGGAGGAAACCCACGCAGACACGGGGAGAATGTGGAAACTCCACACAGCCAGTCGCCTGAGGCGGGAATTGAACCCGGGTCTCTGGCGCTGTGAGGCAGCAGTGCTAACCACTGTGCCACCGTGCCGCCTTGATTTTGTTTCAAAAGGCAGAGGCAACCACAAAAATTTCGTAACAGCATCACTAATGAGAGCTGTATTAAGTATGGATCACCAGTTTACAGACATTCAACTTATAAATGTAATCCTATACAAGGATGTAATTTTAAATATCCAAAATACAACCATCTGTACTTATGAACGGCTGTTTTATACTGTCTGGACTGTGTTCTGACTTGTGCACAGAACCCGTTCGCAACCCACAGACCGTCTGTATTATAATGTATCTATTTTCCCTATATAATAATCATCACTATCTATCCATCCCCCATCTTTCCTCCACATTTGTTGTGTATACCTACAGCAAATGGACAGATGTTCAAAGAGGCAATTCACCAGCACCTTAACGGCAACTAAGGAGAGGCCATAAATGCTGGCCTAGCCAACAATGCCCACATCCAATGAATGAGTAACTTTGAAATCTCAACCACTTGTTGCACATATTGCCATTGCTTCTTTTGCCAGTTACCTTAAACTTGCACTCTCTTGCTCTTGATCTTTATACCAAGAGAAACAGTTTTCCCTTACCTACATACCCATACATCTCATGACTTTTTAAAATAATTTTTTTTAGAATCTGTCAGCTTTTCCACATGACTCCAAGTTTGAATTTGTTTCATGTTTCAACCAATGTCAGATTAATGCACAGAAAGTTGCCAAAAAGTAACTATCTTGCCTCAAGTAGTTCAAGTAAAAACTCTATTCTTCCAGTGACTGAAGGACTAATTTTTCATCAAAGTCTTCTTTGAACCACTTCTGGTTCAGTCTCCTTGGAAATATGAAAATGGCAGATTTTAAATCTCAAATATGTTTCTCTCTCTCTTCTCAGTTCAAAAAAGCAGCTGTCTTTAATGTGTTCCTTTGTCCTTCAAATCTTTAGAAGATCTTAAATACTGCTCTCATCTTGCAGCTTTACAAAAGTTAAAGTCACAATCATTCTTTTTCCCTCATGGAAACTAAACTAAAACCAAAATGCCATCATGCTTTCTGAATTCAACTAAAATGAATTACAGTAAATTCTATCCTCTTTCCAGGCCCATTTCTTACCCATCTCATGATTTCCTGGCAAACTTCAGCCTGAGATACCATTCCAAAGGCACTATTTAGACTATTAAAAAAGATCTAAAAAATATCCATATTTAGATATTCAAGTTCATCCTTTCATTTTTCTTAAAAGCTGTTATTAAAAGTCAGTAAGTTCAACATTTTTCAGCTGTCAACCTCCAATTCATATTCCACACTAATCCACTTTGCAGGACTGGGTCATTGGAAAACAACTTGGGAAGAAAACGACAGTCAACTTTAATCAATCTCTCTCAACTGAAGCTAATGCAAGATCTTCTACTGTTTCCCTGGAGATGACCTTGGTATAGATGGTTTAATTACAGAGCCAAAATGAGTCAGAGGGTAGATGGAGATTTGCTGAACATTTAATTAAATGTTCCTAAGCAGGTTGAGAAATTGTTTTGACATTTATTTGAATATATCAAAAATTTTTTTCTACAATTTATTCAGTAAGTGAAAAGGCGAGACAATCTGGCTCAAATACACAGTGCTACCTAGACATCAGTCACTTGGCATATGCATAGTAGTAGTCAGGACTCCTCCTAACATTTTTTTCTCTCCGTTAAAACTACATTGTCCATAATTGTAGCCAATTCACAAAATATCACATTTGAAAGGTGAAAATTGGCAACTACACATTTTTATTTCTGATTGCATTATGTGAATGATAGGAGAGATCCTGAAAGCGACCAGCTGACCGATGTGTTAATTTACTTTATATCTATTACTGCTACTGCCAGAAAGTTGTAAATCCAAGCAGTACATCATGACCTGTGGATCTAATACAGCTGACTATCAGTGTACAGCTGAAAAGTTAGTTGTCTTTCAGATTACACATTAAATCAACAGTCCCATTCAAGTGTTGGCACACTTTTCAAGGAGCAGAAATTCTTCTGGAGTCTCAGTCAACCTCAACAACACCTACACCAACACCTGGTCACCCCTTCTCTGTTTGTATTGCCAAAAGTGACCCAAGTGCTAGGGAACTTGAGCAGGCCTGACAGCATATTTGGAAAGAGAAACAAAGTTATAATGGAGTCCAGTGTGAGATTATGGCCATTCCAAAGAAGAGTCACACTGGATTTGAAATGTTAACTCTCTCGTTCTCTCTCCATAGATGCTGCCAGACCTGAAGTTCTCCTACACATTGTTTTTATCAGTTTTTGAGAAGATTTTAACTCAGGTCTGAGTAGTCTCGAAGTCATTTCTGATATGTCTTTGATGTAAAGTAATGTGGCTATAGATTTTGGTTGCGCTGTGCCTGCTTGTTGGGCTTTGTTTCTGTTCCAGACTACTCAGACCCCTTGGTATCATGGTAGCCCACAAACCTACCAACACAATTAAACAGCAACGAATAAACCTAAAGGATCGATTAGATACTATCAGCAAAACTAACATCATTTACAAAGTACCATGCAGAGCTGTAAAAAACAACCCACTACATCAGACACACAGGAAACTTACCACCAGGATACACGAACACCAACTGGTCACCAAAAGACACGACGTACTATCACTAGTTTCCATACATGCAGACAAAGAAGGACATCACTTTGACTGGGACAACACACACATCCTGGGACAGGCGAAACAAAGACACGCACAAGAATTCTTAGAGGTATGGCATTCTAACCAGCACTCCATCAATAAACACAGCGACTTAGTCCCTTTCTACATTGCCTTGAAAAAAAAACAGAAATGACATCACCCACCTTAAGAAACCAAGACCTATAGAGGCAAGGCATACCACCAGCGCTTCACCGGAGACTCTCACTGGTTATGTTACCAAGTCATGGTGACAAAACGTCTGAAAACAAACCTTACAGCTCAGTAAGCTAACTTACATACTTACTTTAGTTTTTATTTCAGAATCCTAGTATCTGCAATATTTCGCTTTTATTTGAGTGCCATTTATCGGATCCTGCTCAGTTCAAAATGGTTGCTCTATTTATAGAGTCATCGAGTTGTACATCATGGAAACAGACCCTTCGGTCCAACTCATCTATGCCAGCCAGATATCCTAAATTAATCCAGTCCAATTTGACCACAGAACATAGGAGCAGAAATTAGGCCATTCAGCCCATCGAGTCTGCTCTACCATTCAATTAGGGCCTCTTGCTGAGATATTTGTATCATCGATAGCCACAGGTGAGTTGCCGGAAGACTGGAGGTTGGCTAATGTGGTGCCACTGTTTAAGAAGGGCGGTAAAGACAAGCCAGGGATCTATTGACCGGTGAGTCTGATCTCGGTGGTGGGCAAGTTGTTGGAGGGAATCCTGAGGGACAGGAGGTACATGTATTTGGAAAGGCAAGGACTGATTAGGGACAGTCAACATGGCTTTGTGCGTGGGAAATCATGTCTCACAAACTTGATTGAGTTTTTTGAAGAAGTAACAAAGACGATTGATGAGGGCAGAGCATAGATGTGATCAATATGGACTTCAGTAAGGCGTTCGACAAGGTTCCCCATGGGAGACTGATTAGCAAGGTTAGATCTCATGGAATACAGGGAGAACTAGCCATTTGGATACAGAAC
>NC_057727.1:11114491-11149271 GCF_004010195.1 Chiloscyllium plagiosum | reverse complement strand
TTGTCAGAGTTGGAGGATTTGAGCTATAGGGAGAGGCTGAATAGGCCTGGGGCTGTTTCCCTGGAGCGTCGGAGGCTGAGGGGTGACCTTATACAGGTTAACAAAATTATGAGGGGCATGGATAGGATAAATAGACAAAGTCTTTTCCCTGGGATCGGGGAATCCAGAACTAGAGGGCATGGGTTTAGGGTGAGAGGGGAAAGATATAAAAGAGACCAAAGGTGCAACGTTTTCACACAGAGGGTGGTACGTGTTTGGAATGAGCTACCAGATGATGTGGTGGAGGCTGGTACAATTGCAACATTTAAGAGGCATGTGGATGGGTATATGAATAGGAAGGGTTTGGAGGGATATGGGCCGGGTGCTGGCAGGCAGGACTAGATTGGGTTGGGATCTGGTCGGCATGGACAGGTTGGACCGAAGGGTCTGTTTCCATGCTGTACATCTCTATGACTCCATGGCCGATAAGTTTCTGAACCTCGTTCTCCTGCTTTGTCCCCGCAGAAAGTTGGTAGCCTTACATCTGCTAAGGAGATGCAGGAAAGCACTCGACCGGGGTGAGGGGAATGAGTTAGCGCGCGCGAGAGCGACAGAGCGAGCGACAGAGTGAACATCCTTCTTGAAATTACATTCACTGGCTGAAGGGTTCGGGGGGAGGGTGGGGGTGGGGAGAGACAGAGCTCACAGGAGAGAGTATATGCCTGTTTTTATATTCAAGTCCTATCAAAGAGCGAGCGAGAGAGAATAAGTGTGAGAGAACATTCTTCTTGAAATTACATTCACTAGCTGAAGGGTTCTGGGCGGGGGAGAGAGAGAGCTCACAGGAGAGAGTATATGCCTGTTTTTATATTCAAGTCCTATCAAAGTAAATGCCATCACTGCATTTGCCCCCTACTAACTACTGGCTCAACCTGTGAGTTTACTTTGAGAGAATCCAGGATTAGAATTCCCAAGTCTCTTTGTACAAATAGTTCAGACTTCTGAACTTTCTCCCCATTTAGAAAATAGTCCATGCCTCTATTCTTCTTACCCAAGTGTATAACCTCTTATTTTCCCACATTGTACTCTATCTTTGCCTACTTCTACTCTCTACTTCTTTGCCCACTCTCCAAAGCTGTCCAAATCCTTCTGCAGCCTCTCTATCTCCTCAGTGCTACCTGTCCTCTTATCTATCTTTGTATCGTCTGCAAACTTAGAATGCCCTCAGTACCTTCATTTAGATTGTTAATGTATAAAGTGAAACGTTGTGATCCCAACACTAAGCCTCGTGGAACACCACTTGTCACCCCACCCTAAGAAGGGCCCTTTCATCCCCACTCTCTGCCAGACAGCCAAGCTTCTATCCATGCTAGCACTTTGCCTCTAACACCGTGAGCCCTTACCTTACTCAGCAGCCTCCTCTGCGGAGCCTTTTCAAAGGCCTTTGTTTGTTTTTTTAAGTCCAGGGATGTAACATCCATTGGTTCTCCTTGGTTTAACCTGTTCATTACTTAGAGTCGCAGAGGTGTACAGCATGGAAACAGACCCTTCGGTCCAACTCATCCATGATGACCAGATATCCCAACCTAATCTAGACGCACCTGCCAGCACCTGGCCCATATCCCTCCAAACCCTTCCTATTCATATATCCATCCAGATGCCTCTTAAATATTGCAATTGTACCAGCCTCCACCACTTCCTCTGGCAGCCCATTCCACTCACGCACCATCCCCTGCATAAAAAGAATTGCCCCGAGGTCTCTTTTATATCAATAGACAATAGGTGCAGGAGTAGGCCATTCTGCCCTTCGAGCCTGCACTACCATTCATTATGATCATGGCTGATCATCCTCAATCAGTATCCTGTTCCTGCCTTATCTCCATAACCCTTGATTCCACTGTCCTTGAGAGCTCTAACCAACTCTTTCTTAAACGAATCCAGAGACTGGGCCTCCACTGCCTTCTGGGGCAGAGCATTCCACACACCCACCACTCTCTGGGTGAAGAAGTTTCTCCTCATCTCTGTCCTAAATGGTCTACCCCTTATTTTTAAGCTGTGTCCTCTGGTTTGGCACTCACTCATCAGTGGAAATATGTTTCCTGCCTCCAGAGTGTCCAGACATTTAATAATCTTATACGTCTCAATCAGATCCCCTCTCAGTCTTCTAAACTCAAGGGTATACAAGCAGAGTCGCTCCAATCTTTCAACATGATAGTCCCGCCATTCCAGGAATTGACCTCGTGAACCTACGCTGCACTCCCTCAATAGCCAGAATGTCTTTCCTCAAATTTGGAGACCAGAACTGCACACAATATTCCAGGTGCGGTCTCACCAGGGCCCTGTACAGCTGCAGAAGAACCTCTTTGCTTCTATACTCAATCCCTCTAGTTATGAAGGCCAGCATGCTATTAGCTTTCTTCACTACCTGCTGTACCTGCATGCTTGCCTTCATTGTCTGGTGTACAAGAACACCCAGATCTCTTTGTACTGCCCCTTTACCTAACTTACCTATCTTTCCCCTCTCACTCTAAACTATGCCCTCTAGTTCTGAACTCTCCCACCCTATGGAAAAGACCTTGTCTATTTACCCTGTCCATGCCCCTCATGATTTTATAAACTTCTATAAGGTCACCCCTCAGCCTCTGATGCTCCAGGGAAAACAGCCCCAGCCTATTCAACCTCTCCATATTGCTCAAACCCTCCAACCTTGGCAATGTCCTTGTTAATATTTTCAGAACCCTTTCAAGTTTCACAGCATCCTTCCAATAGGAAGGAGACCAGAATTGCATGCATTATTCCAAAAGTGGTCTCCTCAAAGAATTTTAGTAGATTTGTCAGACATGACCTCCCCTTGATGAAACCATGCTGACTTTGCCCTATTTTACCATATACTTCCAAATATTTAGAAATCTCATGCTTCACAATGGATTCCAGGATCTTACCATGACAGAAGTTAGGCTAATTGGTCTGTAATTGTCTGTCTTTTGCCTTCTTCCATTTTTGAACAGGGAGTGTCATGTTAGCAATTTTCCAGTCCTCTGGGAACTCTCCCTGATTCTAGCCAGTACTTAGCCCATATTCCTCTAAATCCTTCCTATTCATGTACCCATCCAGATGTCTTTTAAAATCTATATATTTTATCTGTAAAATAATTCCAAAAACAATTTGGTGTTATGGACCATCCTGAACATATAACCAAACAAACAGTTGCTCAATTAAGTTGGATTTACAAGAACAAATATTTATTTTTAGCCTATAGGGCAACAGCAGTGATGGCAGGGAGGAAACAAAAGACTAGAAGCCATTTGAGAGATGCAGGGTGTAAAGGTGATTGTAGTAGTGGTTATGGATAGTGTGGTTATAGTGGGACAGATACTGTTTTCTGCAACTGACTGTCGGTAGCCAAGACCACACTGCTTGTCTGGTACTAATATTAAGAGCATCTAGTCTGAGCGGAGAGGAATTTGAAATAGAAGAGGAAAGATCAGGTTATTATGGTCCATAGAAGAGGAAAGATCAGGTTATTATGGTCCACATACATATCAATAACACTGAGGAGAAAAAAAAGAGGCTGTTGAAAAAAATGAGAAGTTAGGAACTAAATTATAAAACAGATCTGTAAAAGTGACAAGTTCTGCATTATTACCATGAGCAAAAAAGCAAAGTCTGGAAAAAGGTTATCCACTCTGATAGGCAAGTTGGTGAAGTAAAATATTTTTTACAATTGATAGACAGAATGCTCCAGTCCAGAGGGATCCTTACATGAGACATGAGACAAAATGCTAGCATGCAGATACAGCAAGTATTTTACTGTATTCATTTATTGAATGAGGACATCATTAGCTAGGCTAGTATTTATTGCCCATTCCTAATTGTCCAGAGTGTAGTTAAGAGTCAACCACATTGCTGTGGGTTGGGAGTCACACAGAGGCCAGACCAAGTGAGGAAGACAGTTTCCCTCCCGGAAGGACATTAGTGAACCAAGTGAGTTTTTCCAACAATCATCAGTCTCTTAATTCCAGATTCTTTATGGAATTCATCACCTGGCATAGCAGATTTGAACCCAGGTCCCCAGAACATTACCCGAGTCTCTGATTTAACAAGCCAGCGATACTACCACTAGGTCATCATCTAGCAACGAAGACAAATGGAATAGTGGCCTTCTTTGCAAGCTGAATTGGAGCATTAAAACTGCAAAGTCTTTGCTCGGAAAGTTGCACAAAACACTCCTGAAGTACTATGTATAGTTTTGATTCCATATTTAAAGGAGGGATGTATTGCATTGGTGACAGTCAGAGAAAGTTGATTATAGGGATGAAGGGAGTCTTTTCAAAAAAATGTGAGCATGGTAAGCCCATTCTCATCGTAATTCAGAAGAATGATAAAATTTACAACATAAATTATGAGAGCGCATGTCAGGGGATCAGGCTGTTTTCCCTCATGGGAGGACCTAGAACATGGGGGAGGAGGAGAAAATGGAAGAATTTAGATTAGATTCCCAACAGTGTGGAAACAGGCCCTTCGACCCAACAAGTCCACACTGACTCTCCGACGAGTAAACCACCCAGACCCATTTCCCTCTGAATAATGCACTGAACACTATGGGCAATTTAACATGGCTAATTCACCTGACCTGCACATCTTTGGACTGTGGGAGGAAACTGGAGCACCTGGAGGAAACCCACGCAGACACGGGGAGAATGTGCAAACTCCACACTGACAGTCACCTGAAGCTGGAATCGAACCTGGGACCTTGGTGCTGTGAGACAGCAGTGTTAACCACTGAGCCACTGTATTTGTTGTTTCAGAGAGGATTAGGATTCTCTTCTGCAGGGAACAGAGGGTGAGTCACTGAAGACATTCAATGTTGAGATAAACATAATTCTGAACCATAGGGGAAATCGACGGTTAAAGGGAACAGGTAGGAATGTAGAGTTCAAGCCAAAATCTGATCAGAGAGGCCATTTAGAGAATACTTCACACACCGTTTTCCCTGCAGGACATGGCCTTGACCTTCAAATAAACTTAAAGCAAAGGGAATATTAATTGGTCAGCAACTTCATACGAGTAAAACACATCAGTGCACCTGCTCAACAATGGAACCATGGAAAGAAAAATATCATGCTTGGATATCAAACTTCACAGAGAGTTAGCTGAACTCAGCTAGCAAAATATTACAGACAAATGTTACTGAATCTGAGAAGAGACAAAAGTTGGCTTTAGCTATTATGCAGAAGGCTGGGACAAGTTACTGTTCTTGACATTCCTGGTTCTGACAAAAAAAAAGTTCATTTAAATTACCTGCAATTATTACCCAAAGTGTTTGTGAGAGGTGACCACTTCCTTGATTACCAATGTTCTTGGGACTGTCAGCATCTTCAGTTTTGGGGCAGGAGAACAGAGGTTACAGAATATTGACTTTTTACTTTTAGAAAAAGCCTTCAATTGCACAGGAAACCACTGTTGGTGAAAATGGTAAAGATGAAGACAAGAATTCACAATGAGTTCACACAGGCAGCTCAGTGGTTAGCACTGATGCCTCACAGCACCAGGGACCCGGGTGTGATTCCAGCCTTGAGTAACTGAGTAGAGTTTCTACATTCTCCGTGTGTCTGGATGGGTCTCTGCCAGGTACTCCGGTTTTCTTCCACAGTCCAAATATGTACAGCACGGAAACAAACTTTCGGTCCAACTCATCCACGTGCAGGCTATGTGGATTAGCCATGGTAATAGTAGGGATAGCTCGGGTGCTGGGTTTGGTTGGGATGAGTTCTTCAGCGAGTTGGTGCAGACTCAATGGGCTGAATAGCCTCTTGGCATAATTATCTGATTTTATGTGAGCAGCAACACAAAACTTTAAGCAATTTGTTTTCTCAATGTTTCAAGTCATCTGCCCTTCCAAGTGAACAACTTCTGGGCTACAGTGCTAGCTGTGGCTCAGTTGGAAGCACTCACCTCCAGACTACAAGGTGTTGGGACAAAGTCCCAAACTAGGGGTTCAGCACATTAAAAAAAACAAGACTGACACTCCACTGCAGTAGAGGAAGCAGGCAACTGCCAGAAATACCATCTTTCAGATGAACCCAGGTCCCATCTATTTGTTCAGGCAAATATAAAAGATCTTTGGCACTATTTCAAAGAAGTGCAAATGATTTATCCCAGTTATTAAAAGTAAAGCATTGCTCATGCTGAAGAGTTGAAACAAAAAAAAGAAAGCTCGAATCCAGTAGCATCTATGGAGGGGAGAAACAGAGCTAATATTTCAAGTCCAAAGTCTTGGAAACTCAAGTGATTCCTGGTATCCTGGATAATATCTATCCCTCAAACGACATCATACAAAATATCTAGGTCGTTAACCACAATTATAATTTACAAAAACGTTGGCGAGACACAGATATTAGCGTGAGATGCCCAAATCGTACAGAAGCTTTAATTAGCAGTAGTAACTTGATATCAACAACACGGACTAGGGAAGTGTAAAATTCGAGTGAATCCCCACCCTACACACTCCCAACAACAACAGCCGCCGCACACCGTCCCCCGACACACACACACACACCTTGCCTGTAGTACATGTCATTGACTGTCGCCCCATAAAACTTCCAGGCCATGTGGATAGCCACCAAGCTGCCCAGCAGCCAGCCCAGTAGGATCTTGAAGATGGTCACCCTCATGTCGTTGCTGCTCCAGTCCTGAGCGAACTCGCTGCAGAAGGAGAGGAGACGCTCCAGCAAGAATGAGAACAGCCCGAGATCCCAAGACGGCGCATCCATCGCCGCTCCGGGAGCTGCATCACTCGGGAGTGGAACCTTCCCTCGCTCCTACCTGTCCGCTAGTCACTGACTGGGACACTGCCGCTACTGGAAGCACCGAACCCACCCGGGACAAGGAGGTGATTGGGAGGGGGATGGGGGGAATGACCAACCGACACGGCCTCTCCCGACAACCGCACTTTCGACACAAATTCCACAAAATCCAACCTCCTCAATAAACCCACCACCTCTAACACATCTTATTTCATCTTTGGGGAGAGCATGGAAAATTCCTGTTTTTAACAAGCATTCATCTCTTGTGGAATCTCAAACCGAACCGGCTTCACTGATGGCGAATCTGTCAATGTGAATGGAAGGTTAACGGCTCCAACTACAGTATCCGAGAACAGACAAAGTACAGTTACCTGGCAACGAGAACGCGTTTCGTTTTATCTCTCACATTAATTCCCAATGATATGGAATTCCCAGTGTTGGACTGGGGTGCACAAAGTTAAAAATCACAAAACATCAGGTTATAGTCCAACAGGTTTATTTGGAAATACAAGCTTTCGAAGCGCTGCTCTTTCATCAGGTAGCTAGTGCTCAGGATACACAGGACAGAATTTATAGGAAAAGATCAAAATGTCATGCAACTGATGTGATGTATTGAACAAACCTAGATTGCTATTTAATCATTTAGAATGGGGGATGCAGGTTTCGATTGATAAACATGTAAATTCCAGAACTTATTTCAAGTCACAGTCCCAAGATAACTTAAGTTTTTATTTTTAAAACTTTTTTAAAAAGTGACATCTCAGTTCAGACAATGTATTAAAGGAGTGAGGTTAGAGTCAGTCTATAGTAGAGTGGTGCTGGAAAAGCACAGCAGCTCAGGCAGCACCCGAGGAGCAGTACCTAGAGTCAGTCTATATCCCAACCTTGAGTCGGTCTGGTTCTATTTCCAAAGTAGGAATTTTAAAAATGTCACCTGGACTGACTGCCTACAGATTCTAAGTGATTAAATAATTAACTGCAATCTAGGTTTGTTCAATACATTGCATCAGTTGTATGAAACTTCGATTTTTTTAAAGATAAATCCTGTCAAATGATCCTGCCCCACTAGCTATCTGACGAAGGAACAGCTATCCAAAAGTTTTTACTTATAAATAAACCTGTTGGACTATGTAAAGGTAAAAACAAGGACTGCAGATGCTGTAAACCAGTCTCGAGCTTAGAGTGGTGCTGGAAAAGCACAGCAGGTCAGGCAGCATCCGAGGAGCAGGAAAATCGATGTTTTGGGCAAAAGCCCTTCATCAGGAATTTGAACGGCTTTTTGCCCAAAACGTCGATTTTCCTGCTCCTTGGATGCTGCCTGTTGGACTATAACCTAGTGTTGTGTGATTTTTAAATTAGATACCATCCAACAAAAAAAATCATGTTTTTGACAGCAATTTTGTAGTAAATTTTTCATGTCGCATGCTATTTTTGAAACAATTAAAGGAAAAGAATTCTCAATTAATTGAATTTTGTTTAAGAACAAAATGACATGGCCATCTAAGGCAGTTGCGTTGGTCTTTAGATAACCTTGTTGGTTTTAGAATATAGTAGCAATGACATATTCATAAATATCAATACAGAAAATGAGCAAATGCTGACCATGTACATTCAAGGAGTTACCAATGGAAGCTTGAATATCTGATCACATTTCATGATTGGATTACATTATTGGACTACAAAAGTTGGATCCCCTATAGTCAAGATTGGTTGCCCAGATGTGAGGTTCCAGGAATACCAGGAGAACCGTGCACATGGGAGAAGAGATGGGGGTGCCACTCCATCCAAAACAGGCATGTCTTTTGTGGTAATAATCTTTATTGTTTAAATGTCCTGTCACTCTACTGGTTTCTCACAGTGTTGTGAAATACCCCTGACTGTTCACCCACTCACAGAGTTGGTTGTAGGATTGTATCTGGCTGTTTTGACCACAAACATTTTAAGTGCTTAGTGGGTGGAGATATGACAGGGAAACTGGGAGTGGGATGAGGTAAAAATAGAGACTAAAGAATGTGTATTGGACAGCCAAGATGCACGAGGGATAAAAGAGTAATTACAATCGGGCATCTTCGTCAGGGAAAAAGAGAAGGTTTGATTTGAAAAGGAAGATGAAGCTTGGATTAGTTGGAGAGTGATGTTGGGGTTAATGGGAAATAGAGATCAAGCTGAAAAGAAAGATGAAAATAGAGGAATGGCAGAATGGGGAACAGCTTTTTCTACTATTCATTTGTGGAATGTAGGCATTGCTAGCGGGCCAGCATTTCTTGCCCATCAGGAGGTGGTAGTGATCTGCTTTTTTAAACCAATACAGTCCACATGCTTTGGATTGACTCACAATGCCATTAGGGAGGAAATTCCAAGATTTTGATCCAGTGACAGTGAAGCTACAGCAATATGTTTCCAAGTTACAATTGTCAGTGGTTTATAGGGGAACTTAAGAGGTGTTGGTGTTCCCATGTAATCTGCAGAACTTGGAGTAACAGCAGAAGTAACCTGACTAGTGAGGGTAATATTTCAGAAAAGTAGCCAGCAAAGAGATTGCAAAACCTTGGGATCTTGCTGCAGATAAGCAGCAAAATATAGCTTCCACTGTGATTTGTGGTTTGATTTGACTCTTGGATGTTGCTTTAGTTAACTGGTGGCTTAAATTAGTAAGTCTCTGTACCGAAGAGTGACTATAGGCTGTTTCTGGTGAGTTCTATAAAACTCTTTTTATTTGCATTATTAGGTAATAGATCTCTCTTTGGACAGACTATCCCTTCTCTCTTCTTTTAGTCTAACATGATTGTTGATATCACTGTTACATCATCCTATATATCACTAGTTCATATAACTCATAAAGTTAATAAAGGGCAACTAGTGAATGTGGTTCAGTTGGACTTTCAGACATATTCGATAAAGTCCCATGTAAGATTTTAGCATGTAAAACTAAAACACATTGGATTTAGATGAGTGTACTTGCATAGATGGAGAACTGACTAGTAGACAGGAAGCAGAGAGTAGGAATAAACAGGTCATTTTCTGAATGGCAGCCAATGACCAGTGGGGATCAGTGCTTGGAAACCAGCTATTCACAAAAAAAAATTTGATGAGGGAACTAAATGTAATATCTCCAAATGTTCAGGCGAGACAAAGTTGGGTGGGAGAGTGAACTGTGAGGATGCAAACATGCTGCAATGTGATTTGGACAAATTGAGTGAGTGAGCAAATATGTAGTAGATGAAGTATATTGTTGATAAATGTGAGACTATTCACTTTGGTAGCAAAAACAGGAAGGTGGGTTGTTATGTGAATGGTGATATATTGGGAAAGACTTGGGTGTCCTTTTATACCAGTTGCTGAAAGTAAGCATGCAGGTCGAGCAGGCAGTGAAGAAAGCAAATGGTATGTTCACCTTCATAGTAAGAGGATGTGAGTACAGGAGCAGGAATGTCTTGCTGCAATTACACAAGGCTTTGGTGAGACCACATCTGGAGTACTGCGTGCAGTTCTGGCCTCCTTATTTGAGGAAAGATATTATGGTTATGAGTGCAACAAAGGTTTTAATTCTGAGATAGTAGGACTGAAACATGAAGAGAGACTGGACCACTTAGAATTGTACCCACTGGAGATTAGGAGAATGAGGTGGGATCTCATAGAAATCTACAAAATTCTAACAGGATGAGACAGGGTAAACTCAGGAAGGATGTTCTCAATGACCAGGTGTCCAGAACCACGGGTCACACTCTAAAGATACAGGGTAGGCCATTTTGGAGTGAGATGAGGAAACATTTCTTCACCCAGATACTGGTGAGTCTGTGGAATTTGCTGCCACAGAAAGCGTTGAAGCCAAAACATTGGATGTTTTCAAGAATTAGATATAACTTTTAGTGCTAAAAGGATCAAAGAAAATGGGACGAAAGATGATCAGCCATGACTATATTGAATGGATGAGAAAGCTTAAAGGACCAAATGGCCTATGCTTCTATCCCCCACCTGCCCTCCTACCAAAGTACAATTTCAAATTTACAACATAACCAAACAATTTTGTCCAAATATTTCCTTGAATTATTCATATTCCCATCAATTCATCCTCCCCAAAAGTCAAAATTTCAGAGATCAAGACTTGCAGTGCTTTTATTGCTCTCCCTGATCTTGTTCTTATCAACGTTAATTGAAAGTGATTACCTTCAGTAATTTCACTCATTAGATCATCATTTTATGAGGCGATTGATGTAGTCTTCCTGTCATCTTCCCAGACCTTGTGATATTCAAACTAAATAATCCTTACAGCTTTTAGTAATGTGAAAGTCTTTCAGTTTCTTCTGAATATTCCAATCAGAGTTTGAATAAGATAGCTCATGGATATTAAGTTTGCCTAAGGGTTATACCTCTGATCCCTGCTTTGAGAACAAATGGAAATGTATCAGTTCTTCTGTTTTTTTTGTTGATTCTTTCCAATGTTTCTCGTTCATTCATAGTCATCCACTATAATAATTATCTTAGGTTTTGCTTCAATATTGATATTTATGTTCTCTACCTTCAGCCCATCAGCAACCCTGCCAGTGTGAACCTGTTGCTTGCGGATGTCATCCTACAATTCAGGAGGGCTAAATCCCAATCACCAATCTTAGATTTTCATCACTTTTTCTATCTCACCATTGGCTTGTGGGTGAAAAGAATTGCTGATGATTGATTCCAGTGTCTCCTGCAAATTCATGAACTGTGGACCATTCTCTGACACAGTTTTGCCTAGGAAATAATACATCAAAAAATATTCGTTATTATTAATTTTATTATTAATGTTGATTAAGCTTCAGCATGTGAGCTTCAAACCACCCCTACATTCAATCCATTCCTATGTTTATCATAGCATGTGTGGAAAAGTAGATAGTTCTGTTGGAATTTAGCAATTTGTTGCACTAGAATGACAGATCAAAATTCCTGGCCACCACACAGAGCTCTACGCTTCACTATCCATAAATGACCATTAAGGATTGCATGAAGAATTTTCTCCCTCATGGCTTTAGTATTACAAATAATGATTGAAGACTAGAAGCTTGTCCACTGTTACTAGGTGTTTCCTTTGCTTGTTCCTTCACAGGTGATTGGACACTACCTTGACCAGCTAAATTTCTAAGTCCGCAGACATACCACATCCTCCTTTTGTGTTTTCCTAATTTCTTGTAGCTTTTTATCAGAAGTTGGCATCAATTTATGTTATGACCAGTGAAAATGCTTTCACTTCTGAACTAAGTGTTCAGTCTGGAGTTTCTGTATGACCAACTGTGACTCTTGACAATGTGACTGCTGTGGTCTAATTTCTTCATGGTATGTGCACAATTGTACAATGCTAACACATCAATCTGAGTCTAAAATGTTCTGCATACAGAGGCATTTTGACTGTATCTTTGGAATTCAGCAAAATGACCAAGGGATTATGGTTTGTCTTAATTTGAAATTGCAATCCCATTAATTAGAGAATCTTTTACATATCTATGGTACTGCCAAATCTCTCTCCTTTCCCTATTGATACCTATGTTGTTTCAGTTAATGACGTGGAAGCAAAGTCGGCTGACTTCCTTTTACCACCTTCCTGAATAAGCACATCTCCAAGGACTGCTTGAAGATAAAATTGCAGCCACCACCATGAAAAATCTGGTAATTCTAATGTGCCAACACATCTGAAGAGATGAGCCTCTCCTTTGAAATTAATTAACTTGCTCAATTCCAAAAAGGCCACTGCTTACCTTTCTCGCAAAAGTTCTCACAAGGGTGATTTTTGCTAAGCTCACAATGAATTTTCCAAACTGAGTGACCATTCTGAGTAATCTCTGAACAACATTAACACACATTTGCTGTGAAAAATTGTTGAATATTGGGTCCCGTAAAAATTGAATTTTCCTAGTATTTACTGTGTAGTATGAGATTTCATTTAACAGATAGTGCAGCAGTAATTAACTTTCCAAACTTCGAGCATGTGAAAACAAAAGGAAAGAATTATCAGGAACACAGACGTCATCATATGAACTGACCTAGCGTCAATAGTTTATCTGGTGCCAATTGTGTCCTTGCACTGTTGTCAAAAGTAAGAGGGTGTTGTTCTTAGAAGGATTGAAAAGTATGGAGCTGGCTAAAGGGACAATAGTCATCCAATGCCATTGGCCAAAAGGGTTCAGATATTGATTGACACAGCATAAGCTACCTGCTCCCAGAAATATGATAAAACAAGGAAGTGCTTAGGGTCAGAGGTGAGTTTTTTTTGTCAGCAGTTCTTATGAAGGGGACCTTGTAGGCAGCAGTTCTTATCAGGTAGTCCCTAGACAGTAGTCTTCATCAAGCAACCCTGTAGATGGAAGATAGACTAAAAGAAGTGGAACATAGACTAAAATAAGAATAGAACATATAACAGTACAGCACAATACAGGCCCTTCCACCTTCGATGTTGTGCCGGCCTTTAATACTACTCTAAGATCAGACTAACCTACATATCCTTCATTGTACTATCTTCCATGTACCTATCCAAGAGTCACTTAAATGTCCCCAATGTATCTGACTCTATCACCACTGCTGGCAGTGCATTCCATATACCGTCCACTCTCTGTGAAAAGAACCTACCTCTGACATCTTCCCTAAACCTTCTTCCATTTATCTTAAATTTATGCCCCCTCCTGATAGACATTTCTGCCTGGGAAAAAGTCTCTGGCTATCCACTCTATCTATGCCTTGTATACCTATATCAAGTCACCTTTCATCCTTCTTCACTCCAATGATAAAAGCCCTAGCTCCCTCAACCTTTCGTCATGCCCTTAATTCCAGGCAGTGTCCTGGTAAATCTCCACTGCACACACTCTAAAACTTCCACATCTTTCCTTAATAAGGTAACCTGAACTGAACACAATATTCCAAGTGTGGTCTAACCAGGGCTCTATATAGCTGCAGCATAACCTCATGGCCCTCAAACTCAATCCCCCTGCTAATGAAAGTCAACACACCATGTGCCTTCTTAACATCCCTATCAACTTGGGTGGCAACTTTGAGGGATCTATGGACATAGACCCCAGATCCTTCTGTTCTTCCACACCGCCAAGAAACCTTCCTTTAACCCTGTATTCTGCATTCAAATTCAGTCTTCCAAAGTGAATGGATTCACACTTTTCCAGGTTGAACGCCATCTGCCACTTATTAGCCTAGTTCTGCATCCTGTCAATATTCCGTTGCAACCTACAACAGCCCTCCACAGTAACCACAATTCCACCAAACTTCATGTCATCGTCAAACGTACTAGCCCACCTTTCCACTTTCTCATCCAAGTCACTTACAAAAATTGGTGCCAGAACCGATCCCTGCGAAACACCACTGATCTCCGAACACCAGGCTGAATACTACCACCCTCTGTCTTCTATGGGCCAGCCAATTCAGTATCCAGACAGCCAGATTCCCCTGTATACCATGCCTCCTTGCTTTCTGAAAGAGCACACCATGGGGAACCTTACCAAGCACCTTGCTAAAATCCATGTACACCACAGCCTCTGCTCTACCTTCATCAATGTGTTTTGTCACATCCTCAAAGAATGAAGTAAGGTTTTTGAGACAGCTTTTTGTGACCTGCCCCTCACAAAGTCATGCTGACTATCTCTAAACAAACTATGGTGTTCCAAGTAATCATAAATCCTGTCTTTCAGAATCTTCTCCAATACTTTGTCCATCACTGACGTAAGACTGACTGATCTGTAATTCCCAGGATTATACCTACTCCCTTTCTTGAACAAGGGAATAACATTTGTCACCCTCCAATCATCTGGCACTACTCCAGTGGACAGTGAGGATGCTAAAGGCGCAGCAATCTCTCCCTTCACTCCCTGTAGTAACATAGGGTATATCCAGTCTGGCCCAAGGGATTTATCTATCCTTATGTTTTTCAAAATTTTCAGCACATCCTTCTTCCTAACATCAACGTGTTCTCACATATCAGTCTGTTTCACACTGTCCTCAGAAACACCAAGGTCCCTCTCAGTCATGAATACTGAAACAAACTATTCATTTAGGACCTGTCCTCTACTTCCTCCAAATCCAGGCGCAAGTTCCCTCCGCTATTCCTGATTGGCCCTACCCTCACTCTGGCCAGCTTCTTTTTCCTCACAAATGTAGAGCGCCTTTGGGTTTTCCTTAATCTTACCCGCTAAAGCTTTTTCATGTCCCCTTCTAGTTCTCCTTAGTCCATTCTTCAGTTCCCTTCTGGCTACCTTGTAATGCTCTATAGCCCTGTCTGATCCTTGCCTTCTCAACCTCAAGAAGCTTGCTTCTTCTTCTTGACTAGATCTTCCACATCCCTTGTCATCCAAGATTCTTTCAACCTACCATCCCTTCTTGCCTCCGTGGAACAAACCTGTCTAGCACTATCAGCAAAGGCTTCCTAAACAGCCTTCACATTTCTATCATGCATTTACCTGAGAACATCTGTTCCCAAGTTAGGCTCCCCAGTTCTTGCTTATTAGCATTTTACTTCCTCCTCCCCCAATTAAATACTTTCCCAAATCGTCTGCTCCTAACCCTCTCCATAATGATAGTAAAGGTCAGGGAGTTGTGATCACTATCACTGAAATGCTCTCCCACCCAGAGATCTGACATACTGGCACAGTTCGTTACCAAGCACCAAATCCAATATGGCCTCTCCTCTAGTCAGCCTATCTACATATTGCATCAGGAACCCTTCCTGGACACACCTGACAAAAAACTATTTGAACTCAATAGGTTCCAATCAATATCAGGGAAGTTGAAGTCACCCATGACAACAACCCTGTTACTTCGACACATTTCCAAAATCTGCCTCCCAATCTGCTCCTCCGTGTCTCTGTTGCTATTGAAGGCCCTGTAGAAAACTCCTAATAAAATGACTGTTCCTTTCCTGTTTCTGACTTCCACCCATACTGACTCTGTAGACAAATTCTCCTTGATGGTCTCCCTTTCTGCAGCTGTGATACTATCCCCAATTAGCAATACAACTCCTCCACCTCTTTGACCTTCCCCGCTATTCCTTAGAAACATCTATGCCCTAGGACATCCAACAACTATTCCTGCCCCTGTGATATCTATGTCTCCGTAGTGGCCACAACATCATAGTACCAAGTACTGATCCATGCTCTAACTATGTCACCCTTAATCCTGATACTTTTTGCATTAAAATAGACACACTTCAAACCATCACAATGACTGGACCTTTGCCCTATCAAGTGCCTATCCCTCCTCACTGCCTCTCTGAACACTGTACCTGGCTGTTCACTACCTACTCCATCATCTGATCCGTAGTTCAGGTTCCCATCGTCTGCCAATCTTGTTTAAACCTAACAAAGATCTCTAGTAAACCTCCCGCCCAGGATATTCGTTCCCCTCCAGTGCAGGTACAGCCTGTCCTTCTTGTACAGGTCCCACCTTCCCCAGAAGGTATCTCAATGATCCTCCCTCCCTCCTACATCAGCCCTGCAGCCACGTGTTCATCTGCATTCGCTATCTATTCCTAGCCTGACTAGCACATGGCATCACTAGCTCAAGCTAACTCCCTATATTCTCTTTTCAGGTTCTCATCACTTTCCCTATCTATGTCAATGGTACCAATGGAAGGCCCAAGGAAGATTTCCGTAACAATTTGGGTATGCAATTGGATGCTGTCCCTACCGCTTTAACAAGACCAAAACATTTCTGCCAGCAGCCTGTTGTCTTAATCAGCTGGAATATCTGGATACCAAAGACAAGGCAATTAAAGCAGAATCGCCTGAAAGTTGCAATGAACAATGTTAACAACTGGATTTAAAGTTGAGGAATATCTGCCAAAAATCTACTGTTAGCATCAAATTTGGTGGTTGCAGGTTTTGATAAACTACTATCCCTCTTGACATGAGATGGATTTCCATTAGGCCATAAGACATAGGAGAAGATAAAGGCCATTTGTTCCATTCAGTCTGCTCCGCCATTGAATGAGATCATGGCTGATCTGATAATCTTCAATTTCATTTTTCTGCCTTTTTCCTATAACTCCTGTACAATTTCCTTACTGATTAAAAATCAGTCCATCTCAGTCTTACATATTATTAATGACCCAGCCTTGACAGCTCCCTGGTAAAGAATTCTACAGATTCACTACCCTCTAAGAGACAAAATACAAACAAAACCAATTTTTACCCTGTCAAGTCCCTAAGAATCTTATGTTTTTGTAAGGTATGCTCTCATCTTTCTAAATTCCAATGAGTATAGGCCCATCTTACGTAACCTCTCCTCATAAAAAAATCCCTTCCTCACCCCAGGATCAACTTTGTGAATCCTCTCTAGACTGCTTCCAATGTCAGTATATCTCTCTTTAGGCAAGCCCTTTCGACTGCTTTATTTATTTAATTCTGTCAAGTCCATATGGAGCCTGAGTGAACCATTCAACTTAGGACTGTCATGAACCCTGAGCCTCACTGCATACAGGAACAGACTAACTTGGTGCTCAGCAGCAGGTAATATAATACTTCTATGTAACATTCTGCCAAATTCTTCTTTAACATTCTCTAGAGATGGATGTTGTAGCACCTTGGAGTGTATAAATATACGGCTTTAGCACTGTGAATCAATACAGTATTATTTTCATCTTTGAGTCAACTAGGTTCCTGAAAGAGCTCAGAGGATTCGTGGCAGACCATTGTCCTGTTGGCTTGCAGGGTTCTGTCTGCTTTCTTCAGAAGACCCAGTATACAAACAATTCTCCTCAGTAAAGATGTCTTTGATTGTGTAAAATATAGACACAGTTTCATTGATCTCTTACCTCCTCCTGGTAAGTATAGCAGTGATCTGACCTTTTACTTAAAGATCAATGGCACTTAGATCTTGTAATTTAGTTCTTGATGGCTAGATAACTCTGCTTTAAGCCATTCTAAATTGTCAGTCAGACCATAACACCTATGACTATGTCAAATTCGAATACTGTTTTGAATTCTTAAACTGGCCAAAATTTTGACCATTGTCTTTTAGTTCTCCTAGGAAATCTGTATTCTCACCTATTTCTTAATTTGCAATTTCCAGAATTTTCTGGGTTTCAAACATATTTTGTTGTTTTCTTCCTTATTTGTGTGTTTAGATTTGCAGATCTGTTTGTGTTGTCCTGTCTTTCAACATTGGAAGCAGCTCCTGTTAGACAATTTGTCTTGGTTATTGTTTTCTGGCTCCATCACATGAACACTTGAAAATAGCTTCCAAAAAGATTCCTCCTGTCTGGCAGGCCTTTGGATTGGACTGGGCTTCCACTTTTGGTCCAAATGAATGAATGGAGTTAATCCAACGGAGTTAATTAACAGAGTTATCCAAAGCCTTGATATTTTCACATATTATGGCCCAGTTTTGTGCCCTCAGTTCAGCTTGCCTAATGTAGTGGACCGCTTGCTCGAGTGTTAGATCATCATTTGTCTCCAAAATCTCTGACAGTTTGGATGTAAATTAGTTTGTCTTTCAATTCAGTATATCTCCGACAACTGGCTAACCTACACCCATTGGTATTGATTCAAATGACTCCCCTAGCCATTCGGATCTCCAATTGAATCGTACTTACTGAATTACAACCTTCTGTTTTGGGCCAAAGTTCTGTTTTGGGCATCAAATACACTTCTGACAACTTTGAAATCCATCGGGGTCTGTTTTTTTATCCTCTTGTTGCCTAAGAACATTATCTGCAATGAACTCCACTGTATTTTTGCATATCTGATGCTATTACACACCTCCCATCTTTCAATATTTCTTCAAAGAAGATTTCTTTTAATCGCGCCTTGTGTATTCTATTGGCGTGATCAATTTAGATTTGTCGATCTCACCACCCATTGTTTCTATGGTTTTTATTCGGTTCCACTTATGGAACACCCTATTTGGATGTCTCTTCAGGTAACTTATGATCTGGTATATGTTAGAAATGTTTTCTCTACCAATAAGTAATTTTTTTCTGGCTTTGATAGGTTTCTGAAAAACTCTTTTTTAAAATTCATTCATGGAACGTGGAGTTAACGGCTGGGCCAGCATTATTGTGCATCCCTATTTACCCTTGAGAAGGTGAGCTACCTTACTGAACTGGTACAATCCATAGATGTTTTAGCACTTATGGCTTGCAAAGACATTTTAGATGGTCGCTGAGAATCAGCCAGTTGCTGTGGATGTGGAATCATACATAGGCCAAACTAGTAAGGACAGCACATTTCCTTCCCTAAAGACATTAGTTTGTACATCAACCATCAATGGTTTCATGGTTATCATTAAACTTTTAACCATAAATTTTTATTGAATTCAAATTGCTCTGACTGTCAATGGTGGGATTCTAACCTTGATCCCCAGTACATTACAGTACTTAGATCTACCATTGCTAGTGTTATGGACCTGACCAAACTCCCTCAAAATATTCAGAAGATAGTCTAGACTCTGGCTGTCTCTTATTTTAAAGGTAAATGTAAGATGTTGAGTTTAAGATGCAATCCAATTGATCAAACTACTGGATTTAAAACACTATAGTTAAAATACAACAAAAAAAAATGAATTGTAATAACTTGATTCTACTGGAAAATTTAACAGAATAATAGATACAGTAACTGTTACTAATTAACTGTTCCAATATAGTAACATCCCATAAACACATCCTTGGAAATGACAATTTCAGAAAACAGATTGTTTAAACTTGAAGAATTTGCTGTAGCAACATCAGTAGCAGGAACAGAATTCCTAGTATTTGGCTGTAACCGAGAGAGGGAAAAAATAGCTTCTACTTTTTCAAGACACCAAAAGCAACTGCTGAAAACTAAAACTAAATATCCTAATTCTGAGGGAGGTTGACTACACCCATTCTGGTTGCTTCTATTATTTCAACTTGTAAAAAAAAACAAACATCTCTCAAACTGATTACTATGGTGATTCTGGTAGACTGCTTGACACACCTGCCTTCAAACCTCTCTTCAAAACAAAAACAGGACAAAATACACCTCTTAAAGTCACATTAGTCCAGCAACAATGCCTCCTTCATATATCCACATCATTATACATAGTTTACTAAAAGGTGGATATTTTTAAGGCAGTTTCTTGAGATTGAAGATGCCTTTCTTCCACTCCAGAGTAATGGGTCCTGAATCAACATATCCTGGCACAAACAGGCAAATGATGTTGGAGGAGGCAGGTGGGTGGGCTGCTTGGATTTTATGTACGCTCTTTCTTGAGCTTGGCCTCCACTTATACCTTTCATAGATGCTCAAAATAGCTAGCACCATCATAAATACTTTTTCTCCAATCTGAGAACCTTTGGTCAAAAGATTTCCATGAATTGATGAGGATTTTGCATTTTTCAGAGAGGCTTTGAGAATGTCCTTGAAACAGAATCACTGCCCTCCTGGTAATTATTTGCCATGGTGAAGCCCAAAATAGAGAGGTTGCCATCTTATTAGGCATACAAACAATGTGGGTCACTTAATGCAGCAGAATGACAATAACCAATAACTTAATGTTGGCCTAAGAGGGGATACTGACATCGAAACACAATTGTGCTGTTGAATTTGCAGAGGCAATGCTGACAATATTTCTCTAGGGATTTTTCAGAGAATCACCAGTATTTGGTCATTTCAGTGCTAGAACTGGGAAGGATAAATCTCTAGAAAGTGTGATTGGCAAAGAAAGCATTGGGAAGGCAAACAGCAATGGAATCCTCCTAACCAAATACCTAGAGCATGGTGAGGTCATAATGAGCACCCTATTTCATCTGTAAGGACCATCAGTTTTGAGATACATTGAATCCCTACAGCATGGAAGCAGGCCATTTGGCCTAGTGAATCCACACCAACCTCTCTGAAGTGCATTCCTCCCCAGAGCCACTCCCCTATCCTATCCCCTGCATTTCCCATGGCTAACCCATCTAGCCTGCACATCCCTGGACGCTATGGGCAATTTAGCTTGGCCAATCCACCTAACCTGCACATCTTTGGACTGTAGGAGGAAACCAGAACACCAGGAGGAAACCCACACAGACATGGGGAGAATGTTTAAACTCCACAAAGTTGCCTGAGGCTGGAAGCGAACCCGGGTCTCTAGTGTTGTGAGGCAGCAGTGCTAACCATAGCACTGCTGCATAATTTCACATCAACTAATTCAATACCTATTGTGGTCCCTTTTTTTTTGCTGTGGGCTCCTGCAATGTGCAGAGGATCAGTAGTTAAAAGTGAAGCTGTTTGGTTCTCACTTATCTGAGCAGATTAGAACTGGAAACAAGTTACAGAGACACAGACAGAGGAAAGTCAGAGAAGATCATGCTGTTGTTCTTCCCAGCAGAAGTTGTCTGTTCTCTGTAGTAAAGAATTCTGTTTTAACTTGAAGAAAACAAGTTATCTTCGCTATAGCAATTGTCTCAAGCTGACTTTGTACTTGATAATTCAGAGACATTTTCCAAATGAATCAGTGCTCTGTACTTCTTACAACCATAGGAAGATAAGTGAATTGGAATCAGGAAGCAAAGATTATCAAACAAACTTTCTAGGTTTCTCCACCATTTTCTCTTGGAAGTGGTGTGCAGATCACAATTAGATAAATTAGATTGACATGACCTTATTAAATGAGGAAACAGGTTAAACACGCTGAATGATCTGTGCCTGCTCTTGTTACTTTTGATTTTAAGAACTTATTGCAATATAGAAAGGAATCCACCTGAAAGATTTTGCGTTTTCTAGAATTAAATCTAGTTGCGTCAATTTGGAAAAGAATTGTATTATTACATTAAGAGTTATAGAGATCTTACTAAGTGAATCCTGTATTTTGTCCTCTGAAGCAACTCAGGAAGGAGGGTTCCACACACCAACACTTACAATCATATGAACACATGGGAGGAGGAACAGGCCATTTGGCCCCTTGAGCCTGTACCACCATCTATTTGTGGTCTCAACTCTATTTTTTTCTCTACCCAAGAATCTATCAGACTTAAAAATATTCAAACACTGTGTCTATGAAGAAGAATATTCCAGAGACTAATAAGTCTCGAAGGGCAAGGAATTTCTCATCTCAATCTTAAATAGGAGACCCATTGCCTGTGAATAGTGTCACTTAGTTTAGTCTCTTCAACAGGGGAAACATCCTTACAGCATCCACCCCATAAAGTCTTCCCCAAGGATCATAAATGTTTCAATAAGATTATCTTTCATTCCTACGAATTCCAATGGATACTGACCCAACCTGTCTCACCTTCCCACATACAACAGTCCCTTTATTCCAGGAAGCAGTTGAATAGATTTTCTCTGTACTGCTTATAAAGCAATTATATCCTTTCTTAAACAAGGAGACCAAAGCTGTGCATGATACTACAAATATGGTATCGTCAATGCCCTGTAGAATTGTAGCAAATCCTTCCTTCTTTTATTTTCCATTTCCTTAGCTATAAACAGCAATATTCCATTGCCTTCCTTATAACCTTGTTTCTAATAAAGGTCAGTTCCAGCTTTGCTTGGGTCTCATGAAGGCATGGGTTTTTGACAATTTAGTGCAACAATGTTGCTTTTGCACAGTAAAATTTCCAAGGCACTTTATGGGAGTGTCACTCAATAAGAACAAATGTTGTTGACCAAAAGCTTAAGGAGCATTTTAAAAGATGAAAGCGGTACAAAAGATTTAGGGGGAACAATTCAGAGGCCTAAGAGCTAAAATGTAGTTCTTAATAGTGGGAAAAGTGATAATCAAAAGAATGCACGATGCTTGGATAGTTGCAAGGCAGGAACAGATTAGAGATAGAGATGGGCAAGACCACAGACAGATTTGTATACAAGAAAGGGATTTTTCAAGTACCAGAAGCCAAGGTACATCAGTGGACAACGGGTAATAAGTGAAGAGAACTTGCTGCGACCGATGATGGGGGTAGTAGTTTTGGATAAGCTTAAATTTGTGGAAAGTAGAGATGAGAGACTAGCCAGTGATGATTTAGTCTTAAGGTAAGAAAGGCAAGGAAGACAATTTCAGGTGCAAAAGGGTTGAGGCAAATGAAGAGACAGATGACATTAATTGAGGGGAGAATGGTGGTCTTTGTCAGACAATCGACTTGGCACTAGTTCAGGAGTTTAGATTGCAAACACTATAAATTATTTAATGAAAGCATGAAGTGACAGAGAAGGTAAAGAGGTATCAGAGGAACATAGGCGAGTTAAATGATTGGGTAAGAAAGTGACAGATGGAATATAAAGTAGGAAAATGTAAAATTGCCTCTGTAATAAAGAATGGAAGAGCAAAATATATTTCAAAAGGTAAGAAACAAGTAAATCTTGGGATTCAGAGGGATTCTGGGATTTTTCTTCACAAATTGCCAAGAATAAAAAGTTAACTGCAATAAACAGTACAGAAAGCAATTAGTAGGAGGGAGTGGGTTGTTTGTCTTTGTCACAAAAGGAGTAGGAATCGGAGATGAGCAAGTCAACTCTAACAACTTACATTTATATTGGGCTTGCATAATATCAAACCACACAAAATGCTTAATAGAATAAATAAAACTTGTTCAATCACTTAGGGAAACTATAATAGATGAATAAAAGCTTGGTCAATGGTGAACAGATGGAGGAAGAGAGATTGGAGTACAGAGTTCAACGTTTTTTAAAATTACTTTTTACTACTTGGATGACATGTAAAGTCACGGAGTCATAGAGATATACAGCACAGAAACAGACCCTTCAATCCTGCAGAAAAGTCTGAAGAGAATGCCAAGACTGTACTGTGTGCCAGAAAGAAATTAGCAGTGCACCCTAATGCTGTTATAATTCTTTGTTTGCAGGTTTAGCAAAATTTGAAATAAAGATCACACAGCTTGAGCCATAGTACACAATAAGTAGCTTTTACGGTGTAACTGTTAAATGCATTGTAGAGACATTAAGAGTTGTTCACTTAATGTTCACAGTTTCAGGGGATAAAGTATGAAGTCTGAACAAATATAATTGAAAACGTTAGTTAGTTTCTCTCCCTCTTAAATCTGGCCTCGTTCAGCACAAAGTAGAATTAATTTACTTTCAAAGCACAAATTAGTGAAATTTCCACCAGCAGTAAGTATTGAGACCATGTCAGTAAATGCCCCTTTTTGTGAAACCTGAATGAAATAGGCATATCTCACAAGCGAACTTTGGCTGATTTGTTCCTCGAATAAACTCTGGATTTCCTCATGTTAGCTCCACTGTTTAAACAAGAGGCTGGGTTTAGGCTGAGCTATTTCCTTGTTGAAGGGTGTGTGCTGCAGTGTTGAGTTTAATTGCCTGACCCTATACAGGTGCCCTATGATACAGGACTTTAGCTTAAAGTTGTAAATAATTTCCCTCCATGGAACACTTGGTTTCTTTCATAACTGAGCACACTGGGAATCATACGTGAACAAGTATGGTGTCCATAAATATTGACTCAGTAACTAGAAATTATTTACTAGGTTTCTCAGAAGTGACTTAATCTCACAAGATAACTGGGTAAGCAGGAAGTGACTGTACATCTGCAGTCCATCCACCAACATCACATTTCTTATATTGTCATCTACTAATTCATTACCGGCTATTTGTCCAATTTTTAATTAGCTTATAGGTTTTATTTAATTTAGCTAGCTAAATCAATATGTAGTCTATCAAGTGAATAATTTAAAATGATTAAGCTGATTAAAAACCTGAGAAAATAGCTGATGAGAGTTAGCAAGACTGTTGTCTTTAGATCACTGACCAACAATAATTTGCATCTATATGGTGCCTTTAATACAATTCCAATGCACCTACAGAGAGGTTATCAAATATCAAGCTACCCAAGATGTTTAGGAAAGCAGACCAGAAACTTGATAAAATAGGTCAAATTAAATAAGGTTTTAATATTTTCTAATCAACCTGTTCAGAGATGTCATTACACAACTCTGGAGAAGGTGGAACTTGATGTCAGGCCTCCTGGATCAAAGATATGGACATTACCACTGCACACAAGATCCCTTATAAAATATGTATTCAATTTTGTTAAATTAGGCCAGATCAGCAGTTAAACTGATAATTCTCTCCAATTATTTGGCTAATGCTTGTGTCAGAATCTACTGCCTATTTAGATCCAGAAGCAGGCACAGAACTAAAAGCATCTGCCTTTTTCAAAGCCAGTGGTGGAAGCAGAGTCAATAATTTCAAAAGTAATATGAATAAGCACTCAACAGGAAAAAAATTGTCAGGCAATGGGAATACTCACATTTGGCCAGGCAAGGTAAGGATTGGCGATTTCCTTTCCTAAAGGAAGATGAAGGGTTTAGGGTGAGAGGGGAAAGATATAAAAGAGACCTAAGGGGCAACATTTTCACTCAGAGGGTGGTACGTGTATGGAATGAGCTGCCAGAGGAAGTGGTGGAGGCTATTACAATTGTAACATTTAAAAGTCATCTGGATGGGTATATGAACAGGAAGGGTTTGGAAGGATATGGGCCAGGTGTTGGCAGGTGGGACTAGATTGGGTTGGAATATCTGATTGGCATGGACGAGTTGGACCAAAGGGTCTGTTTCCATGCTGTACATCTCGATAACTCTAATTGACAGCGGTTACATGGCTATCACGAGAGTGGCTTTTTATTCCATTGAATTCAAGTTTCACTCGCCGCCATGGTGGGATTCAAATCCAGGGGGTTAGCCTAGGGATCTGAGTTACTAATTTGATGTCTCTGTGTTGTCAGCAAATTAAGAGTAAGAAATAGACCTGCCATCTGATTATTATCTTAGAAATTACATTTTTTGCAACGCAAGTCATTAATGCACATGAAAAATAGCAATGGTCTTGGTTGTTAATTGTATATTAATTTAGTATTTAATTGTATTCAGGTGCTGAGCAAATTGAAAACATGGTTGTTAGATTCGGAAGTGCATGTTTTTGTGTGTTTCCAGAAACAAACGTTTATAATTGTATAAAGATTACATTTCAGTTCGACCCTTCATTACCTGGCTATCTGAATACCACACCCATAAGAAAAACTGAAAGAACTGTGGATGCTGTCAATGAGATACAAAAATAGAAGTTGCTGCAAAAGCTCGGCAGGTCTGGCAGCATCTGTGAAGAGAAATCAGAGTTAATGTGTCAGGTCCGGTGACCCTTCCTCAGAACTGATGGTAACTAGGAAAATGTCAGTTTTTATGCAGAAGATAGGGCCTACTCCTTTTAAATGAGCTTTAACAGTTTAGACATCCCTGGTGGGGCATCTCTGATTTCTATCTCTTTGCTAATTTTGTATCAATGCTACTACTGGCCCATTTATTACAGACTTAAATTTGGCTAACAAACTTAATATGTGGCACTTTATCAAACATCTTTATTCATGACGTAAACAATCAAATTAGTCAAACATGATTTGACCTTATAAGATCAAAATCGCCACTATTTATTAGTTTGTTTGTCAAAAGGACTGCTGGTTATCTCTAGTTGTTGTTTCTAAATGCTTCCTCCACCACCAATGTTAAACTGACAAGTCTATAATTCCAGGTTTATCCTTCTTTTTTGTACAAGGGTATAACAATTATAAAGAGTATCTTGTGGTGCAGTGGTAGTGTCCCTCCCTCTTGATAGAAGTTTTAAATTCAAATGGCACCTGCCTGGTACAACTCCTGTAACTAAGGAGGTTTGGAAGGTTGTGGTCAGGACCTATTAAAACCTACCCCATTCAGCATCCTAAAGTGCATCCCCTCTGGACTGGTTTACTTACTCACTTTGAGTGGAATTAGAATTAGATTTATTGTCACATGCACTCAAATGAGTACAGTGAAAAGTTTACTCACTGTGCCATCTTAGGTACAAAGGTAACTAGTTATAGATTCTTGACTACAAATTCTTCCAGCAAAAGAAATTAGAAAAAAAATTAAAAGTTCAGAATAACAGTCCTTCCAACCCAGTGCACACAGGCACCTATTCTCCAGTCTGTGCCGGGCCTTGACTCCAGACCATGTCGGGCTTCAACTTGAGGCTCTTGAGTCCAGGAGACTGCTGTGGAATCATCTTGAGGCTGGATGTCCATGCTGAGGCCAGGCCAGGCCAGGCTGAAAGACTGCTACAGTGGGCTGCCAAGAGACATCCACACTAGGCCGGGAGATGGCCAGGCTGGGAAACCACCACATTGCTTCGGGAGACCACCACGCCGGGAAGCGAGGCCGCCATGCCATGCCAAGAGACTGCCATGCTGGGCCAAGAGGTTACTATGACAGGTTGAGAGATCAGCATGCCACGTCCATGCTGAAGCTGAGAGTCCGGGTCCACACTGAGTCCATGAGTTCAAGTCCACACTGAGGCTGGAAGTTCAGGACATTGCTGAGAAGAAGGGAAATTACACAAAAAAATTTAAAAAGGGGAATAAAAAGAAACGGACAGAGTAGATGAGTTTCGGCTGAGGAGTCCTACTCCGCCAATATCTTAGAATACTGACAGTCTCTATGGAACATCCTCTGTACCTATTTTTATCTCTGTTACAGACAGATTGTGACTTTTAACGTGATTGCCTCTCCCTATTCTCACCACCTGTCTTTTAGCAGATTGAGATTTAATTTCTAACCATGCTTAAACAGTGGTAGCATATTTCCCCACTCCCTCTGTTTGTTGATTCTGACTTTGTAAGGAGTGCAAACACAATGTTATAAATTTAAACGAGAAGTAGGGTTTCTTTCATACACACTTAAACATAGCGATGGAGGGGAAATACTCCCTTACACAGGCAAACTTGCAAACAAAAAAGAGAATTTTAATCAAAAAGGATAAAGAGATTATTCAATCTTATAATTCATTCACAGGATGAGAGCACCACTGACTGGGGCATCATTTATTGCCCATCCCTTACTGCCCAGAGTGCAGTTAAGAGTCAACCACATTCCTGTGGGTCTGGAGTCACACGTCAACCAGACCAGTTAAGGATGGCAGTTTCCTTCCCTCAAAGACATTAGTAAACCAGATAAGTTTTTCCAACAATCAATAATGGATTCATGGTCATTATTAGACTCTTAATTCCAGATTTTTACTGAATTCAAATTCTACCATCTGCCATGGCAGGATTTGAACCCGGGTACCCAGGACATTACCTTGGCCTCTTGACACTCTCTACACTTCACTGATGAATGAGCAGTGCTTTGAAAGCTTGTGATTTCAAATAAACTTGTTGGACCATAACTGTTGTGAAATTTGACAAGTTTCAGAAAAGATTTACAAGGATGTTGGCAGGGTTAGAGGATTTGAGCTATAGGGAGAGGCTGAATAGGTTGGGGCTGTTTTCCCTGGAGCATCGGAGGCTAAGGGGTGACCTCATAGAGGTTTATAAAATCATGAGGAGCAAGGATAGGATAAATAGACAAAGTCTTTTCCCAGGGGGTGGGGGAGTCCAGAACTAGACGGCATGGACCTAAGGGGCAAGTTTTCTCGCAGAGGGTGGTGCATGTATGGAATGTTCTACCAGAGGAAGTAGTGGAAGCTGGTACAATTGCAACATTTAAAAGGCATCTGAATGGGTATATGAATAGGAAGGGTTTAAGAAGGCTATGAGTCAAGTGTTACTAACTTTCAAGTGTTACTAACACTCAACACTGGAGCCCCCCAGAGGTACGTACTCAGCCCCCTACTGTGCTCACTGTATACCCATGACTGCGTCGACAAATACCAGCCATTTACAAGTTTGCTGATGACACCACCATAGTCGGTCTAATCTCAAATGGCGACGAAACAGTCTACAGACGGGAGATGGAAGACCTGAAAAAATTGTGCACTGAGATCAGCCTAGCTCTCAATGCCAGCAAAACCAAGGAACTCATTTTGACTTTCGGCGGGATGTTACTCATGTTCCCCCTACACATTAACAGCACAGAGTGGAGCGAGTGGAGAGTGTCAAGCTCCAGGGAGCGGTCATCCACAACAAGCTTTCTTGGATTCTTCATGTGAACGCACTAGTTACAAAGGCCCAACAACGTCTCTTCTTCCTCAGGCAGATGCGGAAATTTGGCATGATGGCGAATACTCTTGCCAATTTTTATAGGTGCACCATCGAGAGCATTCTGTCTGGATGTATCACTACCTGGGATGGCAACTGTACCATTCAGGATCGGAGATGGTTACAAAGAGTAGTGAACTCGGCCCGGACAATCACAAAGGCCAACCTCCCATCTATAGAATCCATCTACCAGGCCTGCTGTCAAAGAAAGGCTGCCAGCATTCTCAAAGATCCATCCCAGCCTGACAATGTTTTTCTAAAACCTCTCTCATCAGGCAGAAGGTACAGAAGCCTGAACACACGCACCAGCCGGTTTCATAACAGTTTCTACCCGACTGCATGTACTCACAAACTCTTAACATTCACCTTTATCTGTGTTTTTGTTTTTTGCCGCTGTTTACCTATTACTTACTATTATGTTACTTAACTCTGTGATCTGCCTGTGTTGCTCACAAGACAGCTTTTCACTGTGTCTTGTTACACGTGACAATAAATTCAATACAATTCAACTCAATTCAATTCAAGTGCTGGCAAATGGGACGAGATTAGGTTGGGATATCTGGTCATCATGAATGAATTGGACCAAAGAGTCTGTTTCCGTGCTGTACACCTCTATGACTCTACGACTCTATGTTGGTGTCGTGTGACTTCTGACTTTGAATTAGTGAGGCATAGAGCAGGTGATTGGAATTCTCCTGAAATGATGATGAGAGTTTGTTGTATTGTGAATGTTTTATGATCAGAGACAGCAAACCTTAAGATATTATCTTGCTTTTACTTTAGGATAAGCCCATTGATTGGAAAGCTATAGGCTTCAGTTCGCAGAAGATAAAGCTGAAAGAAGTTAATTAAAAACTTAGGGAATAGATTACCCCAGTATAAAGATTTTACTTTGAAAATTCCAGACCAGAGGTGTTTGGTTAGAAACCTGAATGGGTTATTTGAGCCTCATTAAATTTCATTGCGTGAATCATCAAAACCAGGAACTAAAAGAAACAGTTAAAGTAAACTTATGGATGTGATAGAGAAGGGAACTCCACTTGGTATTTGAGTACTGTAAAGTGATGGTGTTGGGATAAATGGGATTTTGTTCTGTCGTGCATTTCAAAATCTTTAACGTTGTTCAAATATGCAAATACCTTTGTTTGCTTTATTTTATCTTTATCACTTTTGTGTAACAAACCTCTGTTTTATTGTTGAAGCCAAATCTGTGATCTATCAAGCTGGATTTCAGTCTGGCATCAGACATCTCTAATAGTAACATCAACTGGGATCATAACATCTAAGTTGAAGTGACAAATAATGAAATACCTTCTTGTCCTATGATCGTTGTGTTGTCCAAGTCGAATTTATGGTCTCTGTCATCTGTGGTCATAGGACAAGCCAAACAGAGGACAGCCAGAGAATTCCTAGAAGCATGGCACTCATCCACAGACTCAATCAACAAGCACATAGACCTAGAACGTATATACTGGCGACTACAACGGACAACACGAACCAGTACCAGAAGCAGCAGAAACTGAACCAAATAAATTCCAGTAGATACAGTACAGCAGCACTTCAGAGGAGGCTCCAAAGCAGTGAAGATGTCACCAGAGGATGAAACACTTGCACATCAACTTCCCATCTTGGCGAACATACATAACAGAAAGTGTATTGCTAAGTGTGGCAGTGTGGAATTGTCACTGGATGAGTAATCCACAGAGCCTGGCTAATGTTCTGGAGATAAAGTGCATAATCCTGCAATGGCAGCTGGTGAATTTTTGCATTCAATGAAATGAGGAATTAAAAGAAAGCTAGTCTAATGGTGATTAATTCATTGATATCCATTGGGAAAGGAAATCTGTCATCTTTACTCTACCTGGCCCGTGATTCTAGACCCATTGAAATACAGTTGATTCTTAACTGCCCTCTGAAATAGCCTAGAAAAAATATCAGTACAAAAGTTATTTGGGATAGGTTAAAAATGCCAGCTTTACTTAGCTGTGCCCATATCCCTTGTAAAAAAATAAGTCACATAGTATAAGTATAATAGCCATCTTTGTTGCACTGATTAATGTGCTTACAACACAGATGTATAAAAATTGTTTTTAATCCATTTGTGACATCTTTCAATATTCTGGTGACTTTCTTGTTCATCGTGGCTTTGGTAAAGTCCTTTTCCTCACAAGGCACATATAATACCTCAGCAATGCCCTCTGACTCCACCAAAACATGGATTCATTTTGGTCCCTATGCTGTTCAAAGCCAATAACTTTACAATGAAGATTAATGTACCACTTCACTTTCGGTTTGTTTGGCAGTTGTGACATACCTTCAGGTATTTTTGGAGATAAAGACATTTGATAAATGCAAGTAGCTCTTACTGATATCACGATATAGAGATTGAAATTGGATAAAAAGATAAAAGTGTTTCTTGAATTAGTCTAAAGATTTTGCTGTTCTTTTTCTACCCAGCACTATACTTTACATAAAAACATGCTCCCTGACATTAGTCCTGAACTTAGCAGTTAATTGTGCTCCCTTAATGGAAAGATCTGTGACCATCCTTCATTTTATTTCCAGGACTTAAATGCTGGCTTTGTATCAAAGATCAGAACTGAAAACCAAGTTGCAGCTTGAGCATAACTCTATGTGGATACCTAAAATTCATTTCTTTTAATAATATAATTCCACATTCTGTTTGATTTGTTAAACTGAGTCTCATGTGCCCTTGAAGGCAAACATGAAAGAATTCACAGAATCATAGAAAATTTATGACACAGAAAGAAACAGGCCACTTGGCACACTGCATCTGTGCTAGCTGAAAAACAAGGCCACAAAACCTAATCCAATTTTCCAGAAATTGATCAAGAGTCCTACAGGCTACAGCCCTACAGCTGTAAAAATGGACACAATTTTAAACATTGAGGGTTGCTGCCTCTGCTACCCTTTGGGGCTGTTACAGAAGTTCTGAATTATAGAATCCAACTACCCTCTCCATGAAAAGATATTTCCTTACCACCCCATCTAATCTTTCAACCAATCACTTTAAGATCTATGCTCCCTAGTCATGCTAAAGTAAACAAACCTCTTCCATTCACTTTACCTAGGCCTCTCACAATGTTGTACATTTCAATCAAACGTCTCCTCTGTTTGAAGCAGTACAACCCCAACCAATACAATCTTCTCTCAAAGCTGTATTTTTCCAGTCCCTCCAACACCATTGTAAATCTCTTCTGTACTCTTTCGAGTATAATTACAACAGGAAGGGAACAAGGGTTGACTTTCTTTCCTTTCTAGCCTGGGGACATTCAGGCCTTGTAAAATTGAATGGCCCGGATTTCTGGACTGTCAGGAAACATATCTGATACAGCAAAAAATGGACAAAATTAGGAGTCCCACCTCAAATCGGGGGGTAACACATTTCCGCAAGGGTGGCAGTGGAGTTGACTTCAAGCATGCAAAGTTCCCAGAGGCAGATAGTGATTTAAATGATCAGGATATTTTTGCTGGCCATGCAAAATGGGTGGTTAGGCATAGGGTAGCATTGGGGCTATAAAGGGCCATATAGATGTGTAAGTGGGCATAGGGGGCACAGGGAGTGCGAGGAGCCAAGGAATGGGGGTAGGTGGGGAATGTGAGTAGATTGTTACTGGTTGGTACAGGATGTATATGATATATGATGGATAGAGGGGTGTTGGATGGTATGGATGGGGCGTGTGGAGTTTGTGAGGGTGAGGAGGAGTGAGCAGGAGGAATGTTGAATTTTTTAATCTTCATTTTTAAATATTGAACTTTCTGCCCAGCCGGTCTCAGGAACTGGCAACCCTCTTAGGTTTTTCCTGGGTCACACAGTTCAGCTCCAAGACCAGACCATCCCTCACTCCTCCTTCTCCCACCTCCACCAAAAATTGAAAGTGCAGGCATCCATTTATAAAGTTTGGAGTCACAGAGCCTTTATCTCATAACTGAACTTTTTCTCAAAACAACATCTTGTATTTATATAGCACCAAAGAGGGTGAATCAGTTTAAGTTTGTTAAGGATTAAATTTTCAGTCATATTGTAAAAGCAAAGTGGACCACAAGTAGTGCACCTTCTGTATTACTAGCAAGATAGAGCCTGGTTGAAGGTAAAATGGAGACAATGTCTGTGAAAACCATAAGAAAGTAGTAGATCATGTATTATGTGTGCTATAGTAATTTATATAAAGCTTGGAGGTGTTTTTAACCTACCAGAATTAGCTTTACACTTCACAATGATGAGACTGGCCCACTCTGCTTATGCATAAAATAAATGATCATTAGCCTGATTTCCAGAGTTTTCTGATCAATTCCTTAAGTTATCCAATATCAGCATCTTCAATCAGGGAGCTTCAGTGGAGCACTGCAAAACAAAACTTGATGCCAAGGTGGCAGATAACCAAAAGCTAATTGGTTTTAAGGAATACAGTATTTCAAAGGAGGAAAGAAAGATGAGGAGGCCAATAAACTAAGGAAAGGAATTTGAGTTTGCAGCCTTGGCAGCTGAAGGGATAGTTTTTAATAGTGGAGCAATTAAAATTGGAGATGCTGAAAAAGACAACTCAGGTATCTCAGAGAATTACAGAGTTGGAAGAGCAGCAGAAAATATGAGATGATTTGAAAACATTGATGAGGACTTTAAAATCAATGCATTGTCTAACCTGGAACCAAAGTATGTCAATGAACACAGTGGGGGGATGGATGATTGGGACTTGATGTACATTACGATATGGGCAGTAGATGGTAGAATGTGAAGGCCACCAAGGAGAGTGCAAGTATAATTACGCTTCTAAGTAACAAGGAGATGGATTAGAGTGTCAGCTGCATGTGAGCTGAAGCAAGGGCAGAGTTGAGTGATATTACAGAGTTGGAAATAAGTGCTCTGGTGCTGGCATGAATATATAGTTGAAGTCTCGTGTAGAAACTCAGGTAGTGTCTTTTGATGAGACCTGTGGAATTTTCTACACCATGAAGTTTATAATAAGGTTAGGAGCTGAGTTGCTCTGCTGGAACCTAAACTGAGCATTAACAGGCAGGTTATTATTAACATTAGCCAGTATGTTGTTCCAGCTGTCTGCTAATTGATTTCAAATTTCAATATTTGCCATTGTGAGGTCCAAACCAATATCCCCAGAACATGAACCTGGGATTCTAAATTACTAGATTAGAGTGGTGCTGGAAAGTACAGCAGGTCAGCCAGCATCCGAGGAGCAGGAAAGTCAACGTTTCGGGCAAAAGCCCTTGATTCATGATGAAGGGTTTTTTGCCTGAAACGTCGATTTTTCCTGCTCCTTGGAAGCTGCCTGACTTGCTGTGCTTTTCCAGCACCACTCTAATCCAGACTCTGATTTCCAGCATCTGCAGTCCTCACCTTTGCCCATTCTAAATTACTAGTCCTGCGACATTACTTCTATGTCACTACCTCCCAGGTTACCAGCAGAAGGTTTCTTTCCTCATATATGATCTGATTCAATGAAAGTTCATGTGATCTGGAATGAATGTTGAGGACTTGGTCAGAGTATTGAGTACAGGAGTTGGGAGGTCATGTTGCAGCTATACAGGACATTGGTTAGGCCACTGTTGGAATATTGTGTGCAACTCTGGTCTCCTTCCTATCGGAAAGATGTTGTGAAACTTGAAAGGGTTCAGAAAAGATTTACAAGGATGTTGCAAGGATTGGACGATCTGAGCTACAGGGAGAGGCTGAACAGGCTGGGGCTGTTTTCCCTGGAGCGTCGGAGGCTGAGGGGTGACCTTATAGAGGTTTACAAAATTATGAGGGGCATGGATAGGGTAAATAGGCAAAGTCTTTTCCCTGGGGTCGGGGAGTCCAAAATGAGAGGGCATAGGTTTAGGGTGAGAGGGGAAAGATATAGAAGAGACCTAAGGGGCAACGTTTTCACGCAGAGGGTGGTACATGTATGGAATGAGCTGCCAGAGGATGTGGTGGAGGCTGGTACAATTGCAACATTTAAGAAGCATTTGGATGGGTATATGAATAGGAAGGGTTTTGAGGGATATGGGCCGGGTGCTGGCAGGTGGG